>NC_086444.1:201004724-201117224 GCF_028390025.1 Pseudophryne corroboree
GGAAAACTGACTCGCTGTTTATCCTGTATGCATCCAACAAGCTGGGTGCTCCTGCTTCAAAGCAAACTATTGCTCGCTGGATCTGTAACACGATTCAGCAGGCTCATTCTGCGGCTGGATTGCCGCATCCAAAATCAGTAAAAGCCCATTCCACAAGGAAGGTGGGCTCTTCTTGGGCGGCTGCCCGAGGGGTCTCGGCATTACAGCTTTGCCGAGCAGCTACTTGGTCGGGTTCAAACACTTTTGCAAAATTCTACAAGTTTGATACCCTGGCTGAGGAGGACCTTGTGTTTGCTCATTCGGTGCTGCAGAGTCATCCGCACTCTCCCGCCCGTTTGGGAGCTTTGGTATAATCCCCATGGTCCTTACGGAGTCCCCAGCATCCACTAGGACGTTAGAGAAAATAAGATTTTACTCACCGGTAAATCTATTTCTCGTAGTCCGTAGTGGATGCTGGGAGCCCGTCCCAAGTGCGGACTTCTTCTGCAATACTTGTATATAGTTATTGCTTAAATAAGGGTTATGTTATGGTTGCATCAGGTCTGATGCTCTGTTGTTGTTCATACTGTTAACTGGGTAAGTTTATCACGAGTTATACGGTGTGATTGGTGTGGCTGGTATGAGTCTTACCCTGGATTCCAAAATCCTTTCCTTGTACTGTCAGCTCTTCCGGGCACAGTTTCCTTAACTGAGGTCTGGAGGGGGGACATAGAGGGAGGAGCCAGTGCACACCAGTATTCCTAATTCTTTCTTAAAGTGCCCTGTCTCCTGCGGAACCCGTCTATTCCCCATGGTCCTTACGGAGTCCCCAGCATCCACTACGGACTACGAGAAATAGATTTACCGGTGAGTAAAATCTTATTATTATTATTAATAATAATAATAATAATAATAATAATAATAAAGCACTGCTGAAAATATTAAACATTCTCTAGGTTTTAGATAATGGAAACACACTGAATAAAGGTAATCATTGTCTCCATAGTGCTTCATGTAACACAGACCACTTGTCCTGACTTGTCGCGGAAGCTTGATTGTACTATAGTGTCAACCAAATCCATTTCAGTTGATTATGGACATGCAAATTAACTTTCAAGCTTTCAAATGTCTTACGCATGCCATTTTAAAGTATAATGCCAAGAAGAGTGCATACAATTTAAAGGAACAGAGGTACTTTTCAACATTTTCTAATAGACATTGGGGTATATTTACAAAGATTCGTGTTTTTGACGTTTTGAAGGGTGTTTGAACTCGAATGGTATCGGGTGCATTTTACTGCAACTTTTTGAATCCTGATACGATCATTCACTAAGCTGCCGACTTTTCCCAATTCGTATTTTCCGATGTCGATGTGATTCGTAATGTTAGGCAGTGTTTTACGGGAGTGATGAGTAAAACACTGCCTGACAAAACACAAGGAATCCCGGCCGGATCTGTGAGATCCGTGCAGGGCTTCATTGTGTACCTTAAAAAGGTGCTTAAAGGCTTGCTGGAACTTGTAGTACTGCTACTAAAAACAATATTCACATTTTTTACACATGGCTATCAGCACCCCATCCGCCGCCCTTGGATGGGGGGGACAGCCCCGGGCTTCACCCCTGGCCCTTGGGTGGCTGGAGGGGGGGACCCCTTGATTTAAGGGGTTCCCACTCCTCCAGGGTACCCCAGCCAGGGGTGACTAGTTGGGTATGTAATGCCAGGGCCGCAGGGACCAGTATAAAAGTGTCCCCCGGCTGTGGCATTATGTACCTCGCTAGTGGAGCCCGGTGCTGGTTTCAAAAATACGGGGGACCCCTACGCTTTTTGTCCCCCGTATTTTTGGAACCAGGACCAGGCGCAGAGCCCGGTGCTGGTTGATGAAATATGGGGGAACCCCTGTCATTTTTTTGCCCATATTTTGTCAACCAGGACCGGCTCAAAGAGCCAGAGGCTGGTTATGCTTAGGAGGGGGGACCCCACGCAATTTTTTTTTCTGTTTTTACACTAAACAGACCCTTTCCATTAGATAACCATGCACAGATCTCACTGATCCGTGCATGGTTATCCAAACTCGACTGGAAAAAGCAGGTCTATTTTTTTGCTGCTTTTTTTAACGAATCGAAAAAAACAGACCCGCACTTGAGCACTCAGAGACTAACACTCAAATACGAATGAATAGTGAATGCCCGTATTGTATGAAATAACAGTCGCGTTTGACCGATGGTCTATTCATTCGTATTTCTGAACTTTGCCAAACAAACCATTACAAATAGACCAGACACTGCCGAGTTTTCTGCTTAGTGAATTCCCAAATTGGGACTTAGAAAAAAAAACACAATTCGGCAAAACTCGGATTTTTTGTAAATACTGGCCATTTTGTTTATTTATAATAATTTCTATGTAATACGCTAGATATTTATGCTTATAGAGTTGTAATACTGAGTAATAACTGGACAACAATACCCAGAATACTCTGTAAAGGTTTGGACACCTGACCACTAGCTGGTCTCCCTTTCTGATAATCTGTCGCCCTATCTCAAAATAAATACAGCAATTTCCCACCACCACTCCTTCTATATACCCCAAAGGCATGTGTAAATGATACTATTGAAGATCTGCTTTTGGCTATGTCTTTCTTATTGTCTATTATTTTGCACACACTAGGGGTAGATCGCGAACAAAATAACAGGGGGGTACCATGACAGAGGAAGGTGGGAATGCTGTATCCACAAGTCACACCCTCGTTTTCATCATTCTACTTTTATTAATGTTATTTTTTATTAATTAACAAACATACACATTGTGCCCCACAGGAATAAAACACACACCTTGGCCCCCATAAGAACCCCCCCCCCCCCCCACATACATTGGCCACTTCAGATAATTTAAAAAAAACACAACACATTGGTCCCCTCAGCAAATAAAAACAACCATTGGCCTCAACAGGAAAAAGAAAAACACATTGGTCCCCACAGGAAAAAGTAACACACATTGGCCCCACAGGAGAAAATAAAACACAGTGGCCCCCACAGAAAAAAATCACATTGGTTTCAACAGGAAACACACACACACACACACACACACACACACACACACACACACACACACACACACACACACACACACATTGGCCCCCATAGGAAAAAAGAACACACTGGCCACCACAGATAGAAACCAAACACATTGGTCCCAACATGAAAAAAACCCAACCCATTAACCCCATATAAAAAAAATACCACAGTCATCGTCCCGCACAGAAAACATTGGCACAACAGGAAAAAAAAAAGAAACACATTGGCCCCAACAGGTGAAAAAACACACACACATTGGCCCCAATAGAATGAAAGCAAACAAATTGGCCTCCATAGGAAAAAATAAAATAGACATTAATTGCCTTAGGCCCCACGGAAGGCTGACTTGACCTGTCATAAGCAGAACATAAGAGAGCGTAGAGTTTACAGTCCTTTCCTCTGTCTTCCGCAGGCAGCACCAGCAACGGCCGAATCCTTTGTCTGCGGGGACATGTCTGGTGTTTGGCAAGGTGAGAAAGTCTGCAAACACAGGTGTGTTGGGTGATCGGTTGAGAGAGTTTGCGTGGGGACAGGTGAGCTGAGTGACAGGGTGAGAATGTTTGCGTGGGGACAGGTGTGTGGGTGGCAGGGTGAGAGTCTACAGGGACAGGTGTGGTGGGTGATAGCACTGATAGGGTGAGAGTCTGCTGAGACAGGTGTGGTGGGTGACAGAGCAAGAGTCTGCAGGGCAGAAGTGGTGGGTGGCAGGGTGAGACTCTGCGGGGCAGATGTGGGACGTGATAGGGTGAGAGTGTGTGCAGGGACAGGTGTGGTGGGTAACAGGGTGAGAGACTGCAGGGAAGGGTGTGGTTGGTGACAGGTGAGAGAGTCTGTGGGTCAGATTTAGTGGGTGACAGGGCGAGAGAGTTTGCATGGACAGGGGTGGTGAGAGTCAGGGTGAGAGAGTTTGTGGGGAAGGGTGTGGTGGATGTTAGGGTGAGAAAGTTTGTGGAGACAGGTGTGGTGGGTGATAGGGCAAGAGATTTGTGGAGACAGGTGTGATGGGTGACAGGGCAAGAGAGTTTGTGGGGACAGGTGTGCTGAGTGTAAGGGTGAGGTAGTTTGTGGGGACAGGTGTGGTGGGTGACTGAGTGAGAGAGTTTGTGGGGACAGGTGTGGTGGGGGTTAAGATGAGAGAGTTTGTGGAGACAGGTGTGATGGGTGACAGGGCGAGAGTGTATGGATGGGTGTGGTTGGTGACAAAGAGAGTCTCTGGGTCAAACGTGGTGGGTGACTGGGCGAGAGAGTTTAAATAGACAGATGTGGTGTGTGTCAGGGTGTGAGAGTTTGCAGGGACAGTTGTGGTGGGTGTGAGGGTGAGAGAGTTTGTGGGGACAGGTGTGGTGGGTGTTAGGGTGAGAGAGTTTGTGGGGACAGGTGTGTTGGGTGTGAGGGTGAGAGAGTTTGCGTGGGGACAGGTGAGCTGAGTGACAGGGTGAGAATGTTTGCGTGGGGAAAGGTGTGGTCAGTGACAGGGTGAGAAAATCTGCAGGGACTGGTGTGTGGGTGGCAGGGTGAGAGTCTACAGGGACAGGTGTGGTGGGTGACAGGGTGAGAGTCTGCTGAGACAGGTGTGGTGGGTGACAGGGCAAGAGTCTGCAGGGCAGAAGTGGTGGGTGACAGGGTGAGACTCTGCGGGGCAGATGTGGGAAGTGATAGGGCGAGAGTGTGTGCAGGGACAGGTGTGGTGGGTAACAGGGTGTGAGACTGCAGGGAAGGGTGTGGTTGGTGACAGGTGAGAGAGTCTGTGGGTCAGATTTGGTGGGTGACAGGGCGAGAGAGTTTGCATGGACAGGTGTGGTGGGTGTTAGGGTGAGAGAGTTTGTGGGGACAGGTGTGGTGGGTGTGAGGGTGAGAGAGTTTGTGGGGACAGGTGTGGTGGGTGTTAGGGCGAGAGAGTTTGTGGGGACAGGTGTGGTGGGTGACAGGGCGACAGAGTATGGTTTGCTCTTTATAGGGGGGCCACAATAAGGCCAGGCTTATGCTGGCCATACATCAGGATGACCCGCATCTGATGCGAGTCGTATCACGATTTCACTTGAACTCCATGGCAGCTCCCTGGCAGTCCTGGACACACAATGTGCTAACAACCTGTCATTAAACGATCGATTGTGTGCCTCGCAAAAAAAAAAAGGCCAGGGAAATGCCACTCAAAATCATACGATGTATCGACCCGTGGGACCGTGCATTGCATCGTAATCGTGCCCAAAACATACATGATGCAGTGTATGAGGCGTTGAAATCGTGTATTCGTACACGATATCGGCCTAGTGTATGGCCAGCTTTAGGCAACCCATGGATAACGAGTGTTGGAGCCTCCAGATCCTGCAGTGGGACTACAAGTCACAGAATGCTCTGCACAGGTGCTACAGACACATTTTATCTCTCATATTCTCCTCAGAAAATTAGATGCTATGTGGTTTGCAAATGCTCTTTAACTTCCTAAAGGCCACAGTGAGGCAACCTGTGCATCCCAGGTGCTGGGGATTACAGTGCATGCTGAGACTTGTAGTTCCACAGCAGCCGCAGGATACAATTATTTAGTATTAGGAAATCACGATGTGGCCACCTCTCAGCTCCTGTCCCTCCCCCAATGTCCCTGGACCTCAGCCGATCCACTTGTGTCTGTGGGGTATGTTTACTAAGGTGAGGATTTATAGATATGACCAGTGAAGGCCAGCCACGCCAGGGCAGCACACCAGTGAGGGCAGCAGCACACATCAGCCACGCCAGGGCAGTGACTGAGAGGCTAAGGTGTTCGTAAGTGTTAATAAGAAAGAAGCAATGTTGTGTGTTAAAAAGTGTTACACAGGTGATTGGTATTAATTACTAGGAATTCTCTAGGAATCAGGTTCCACACTGTGTATCTGAATTATACATTATACCAGTGGTTCTCAAACTGTGTGCCGTGGCACCCTGGGGTTCTCAACACCAATTCAAATTATTTATGGTCAATGTAATTAGCAAAACCAGAGCTTCCAGTCATAAAACAGAAGAAAATCTTGTCCCTCACCACACAACTGAACCTTAGGAAGACATAAACACAATTTACTTAATTTGATATTTCTTTCTACATTTCTCAATAACAAACTTTTTGGCCTAGGGGTGCTATGAAAAAAATTCTGATACTCTAGGGAGCCGTGATTCAAAAAAGTTTGGGAACATACATATGTTACCATATACTGCATAGGACTATGGTGTATTACTATTTTCTACAGTGCATTGCTGTTATTCATCTAGTACATTATCATACAAGCACTATCATTATTACTGTATATATTTATCTAGGTGCCCAGCCCATTCACTCTATAACTGCCAAACCTCGTGGTGACTGACCACACCCCTCTGGTGGCTGTCCATCCACACCCCCAAGCATGGACCCCTACCACTGAATTCCCCCGATGGGCCCCTCATGACACAGTCTGATACTGGCCCCAATCGCAGTGGTTTTGACAAGGTGCAACGTTGCTTTCTCTTTTTTGCTTTGCCCCCATATCTGAATTAGCCCTTCTATTTGTGCCGCACCCTGCGCTTTCCATCTAACACAAATAGCTAAGACCTACAGTATACAAAGGGGTACATTTAATTAACTTACCCCTGCACGTGAGGGTGACGACTTGCCATTGCGACAACGTATAAATGCCGGCAACACCATCGGAAACTTGCCCCCCCTGAAGCCCTGTCTCTGTGTGCACACAATAATCCTCAAATTCCCGGGGCTGCACACAAGAATCCTCAAATCCACCAGTACTGTATGTAATTGCGGCTTATAACTGCACTTCTTCGCATCCAGATCGTGACTGACTGGATTGAGCCGTTAGACTAAGGGACTAATTCAGACCTGATCGTTGTGCTGCAATTTACACTGTCTTGCTGTCAGATATTAGCTGCCCAGGGGGAGTGAAAACCGCCCCATGTCAGTGTGTGATTGCATGAATTCCCCTCAGTCAGCAGACCGCAATGTTTTTCCCATTCTGTGCAGGGTGTGCAGTCTGTGCCTAGCTGAATACTTACTCCTCCAGTGCAAAGAAATCAGGCAGATCAGGTCCGGAGCTGATGTCACACACCCGCCCTAAAAACGCTTGGGATGTCTGCGTTTTTCCTGAAACTCCCTGAAAACTGGTATTTACCACCCACAAATGTCCTCTTCCTGTCAATCACCATGCGAACAGCTATGCGATCTACATTTTTACACCATCCTGTCGCTGTTTGGCGACGCGCATGCGCATTGCGGTGCATACGCATGTGCAGTAGTTAGATAATCGCCCGCTGTGCGAAAACGCACAGCAGCGTTCACGTCTGAATCAGCCTTACGTCTTTAGACTTTCATACTCACATTATGAAAATTGAGCAAAGTGAGTAAGAGCAAATAGTGCAAGAGACGTTTTGTTTCACTTATACATCTAAATCTAGGTTGTAGAAATGCGTCTTGGAAGACAGCATGAAGCATCAGTACGCTCAGACATACCACTGTGTCATACAGAAAGGCAGAAAAGGGGGAAAAAAGCAATTTGAATATGATTTGTAATGTAAGGCAGCAGAGAAGAACAGAGAGAGCGTTTATTTAATTTCATCCTGACCTGAGATCAGCATGCTGGAAGAACAGGGAGGTGGGAACCAGGAGAGGAGCTTATGGGTTGTCCATGATTCATAAATAGATTTATTAATACAGTATGCAAAACACACAGTATAGGGGATTTAACCCTTTCGTGCTATAGCTAGCAATGGACTCAGTGTCTTTATTGCTTTATGTACTGTAAATCACATACACAAGTACAAAACAATATTACCGGAAATAACTGTTTTGGGTTTTTTTCTGATTTATTTATTCACTTTTCCAAAGCTTGGCAGTTGTGACAGCGCCAACCTGCTTGATTAATGCCTTGTGGGAACCCCTACATTGGCTGCCTGTTAGTGATCTCATTCTGTGCAGGAATGCCTGAGATGGTATGTTCAACCAATTCACCACCCAGGTGGCTATATTTGGACTAAATGAGCTGTGAAAGGATTTTATCTCCACCCGTCACGGAGTCCCACGGTGTGCAGCCGCTTCCCTGGCTTGATTTGTCACATGCCGTCAATAGAAAGTAAATTATTGCCTTTCTCACTTGTCAATGAGCTTATCTTCACCTCGGCTGGCCTAATGATTGGAGGCTCCGAGGGAACATTTCCGCCTTGGTGGAAGTAATTATTGCTGGACACATTACTTTATATGCCTAACCAGTTTAAACATGTAGGGTGAGCAGACTAATTGGAACTTGGCGACAATGATAATAGCATTACACTTGTACATCACAGAAGCTCATGTTAGATACTGAATGCTGGGCATGTGTTGATGATTATTTGCAGTATTTCCTATTCCTTTCAAGGTTGCGCTTTATAGCTGCCGAGGAAACCGGTCAGGTCAGAGACGCGGGATCACGCCTCCCTAACCTGTGATAAAGCTGAACATGGAGCTGTAAAAACCAAAAGGGCCCCAACTGGTCAACCCGTTCTACGGCATGTAACGAGGACAGCAAGCTCACATTTACAGCCCTGCTGCTTGTTTTCTTTATGCTCTGTACATATTTACAACAATTTGCTTCCAAACATTGCTCTTGTGATGGCAGTCATTTGTAAATAGGGTTCCTTTGGGTTGCATAAATGTGTTTGATTTACAGTCTCCGCGTTTTGTACATTACTGGCCTGAGAATTTGCAGAGTAGAGCTGGCATGCATTAAGTTCACAGCTTCTCTCAGCTTGTTTCAATTACAATGGACCAAATACAAATATAATGCACCGTAACTAGCAGGTTCTTCTACGTTATCAATTAACTGTATTATAGTACTTAGATATTAATGATGATCACTGCCCACAATTACTCGTATTACATGTGCGGCAGTGGCGCTCTCAACAGAAATATTACAGGAATGTGACATTTTAGCATTGGAAACAACACTGGGAAATGATTTTACAGTATGAACTCTCGCAAGGGCGGATTGGGATCGAACACCAGCCCGGGAAATTTATGGAAGCAGCCCTAATGGGGGTGGAGTCTGAGAGGGAGGGGCCTGTCATATAGCATATGCATAACACGAATAGCACAACATTACAGGTATAGCACAACATTACAGGCATAGGACCGCACTACACGTATAGCACCTCATTACACAAATAGCACCACATTATATACTGTACGTATCCACAACATTATACGTAGCCACCACATTACATATACGTAGCCACCGCATTACATTAATAGGCCTATCATGGACAGACATTGGGCAGCTATAGGGCTGAAGGACTTTGCATTAGAGATTGTCCCAGGGCTGGCTGTGAGTGCAGCCTGATGAGCTGGCATTCTGAGAACAAGGTACATCCTGCTCCTGTCCAGTCCCCAAACCCTACACTGTGACCGGGGACGCCCTAACCCTTACACCATCATCATAATGCAAATAATGTAATTAAAAATAACCTCTCTGCTGGGTCCCCTTCAGTGCTCAGTTGCCGCTCTGGTCAGTTCAGTGAGAGTGTGGGAGCTAAGGTGGCGGCGGGTGTAGTGAACCCGGATCCAACCATCGCTATGCTGCTGCTCCCGGGCCGGGCTCATTTATGAGACCTTTGGCCGTAGCCAGAGAGAGGATGCTGCTTGGCTGGTTAACATTCTCCAGGTCCCCCATTGGTAGAACAGCTTCACCACATTTGACGGCTAGCGGCACCTGGAAGTGCCCGCTGGCCTAACTTCCGGATTGCGTTCCAATGACCCGCAAGTACTGGAAGCAGTGTGAGCCAGCCCAGCCTGAGTGTGAATTGGCCTGGCTGAGGGGGTTATGGGATCAGCCCATCGGAATCTGTCGTGGTGTCCTGGTGGGCCAATCCGCCCCTGAACTCTCGTTACAGAAAGCATACAAAGCTTCTATAGGGAGTAACTGACCTAATTACTGTTAACTGATGTTAAATATGTACAGTAATATCAAAGCAAACTCATGAAGTGAAATTCATTTACAGGTGATTAGACATATTTTCCAGGAAATGTTTTACGCACAGTCAATATCAAGCAATAGGTGTACAAAAGTGTATAGGCAACCAGTCAAATGTATCACCCATTCAGTATGAAGATAGAGGTACAATTTAGAAAAAGTAGGCATCATTACATTGAGGTGTACAGATTGGCACTGGGCCAGGTGCTTGTCAATGACCCCTGGTGTTATGTAAATTGTGCCCACCAAAAGGCTAAGATGTCTGGTAATTAAGTACAGTAAGGTCAGGAGAAATATACAGTCGATAAACATCTTAGCTATTTCAATTGCAGTCTATTGTATACTGTGTCCGCATGCTATCAGGTGACACATCCTTGCTGACCTTGTCCTATCTCATCTCGGTAGCATCCTACTCGTTTGTTTCCTCTTGTAGAGTGGCAGGGATTTTACAGACATAGACAGACTGTAGCGAGGCCTGATTTGTGCACCCAAGACGATTTGTCTGCTGTGCAGTGGGCACATACACAGGTGGGAGCCTCTATTATGCTTTTTGAAGTGCGTACATGAAAACAGATCTGCAGTTCTGTCTTTGTTTCATGTGTCACACATCAACAATTCAATCTTTTAATTGTTTTTTCTACAACATAATGCAATCTACTTTCTAATATTTCAGACGTGCAAGTATGAAGTCTTTTTGTGCATCCTAACATCTCCATGCACCTGTTCAACAGCTAACCCCTTCCAAAATCCCCACTAGGGGTTTGTTTATGAAAGGGAGACAACTCATTTCTCCGACGAATATGGGTGTTTTTGCTGGAGTTAGGGAGATAGTTTTTGGAAAACTAAAAAGCCCATAAATAAATGAAGTAACACATTTATTCAAAGTATTTCAAAATTACATATTCAGGTCCAGTGCACAACTCAGGTGCAAATGCAACCGCGCTGCATGCTCTGAAATAGATGCGGATCTTCCTTTGTATTCAGAGCTGGCTGCATTTATGTGTCTGTACCGCCCCCATCCAACCAGTTGTGAAAATAGCTAGCATCACTATCAGTGTGCACTTGCACCAACACTGCAAGCTATAAGATAAAACACAACTATCTGTGGCTATTAAATAATGAATTTGTACTTGCATGAGTTTAAAGGGAGTGGGGGAACATTGGACCTAGGGCCTAATTCAGACTTGATCACTAGGCTGCGTTTTCGTACAGCGGGCGATAAGGTCTAAACTGTATTTGCACCGCAATGCGCAGGCGCGTCGCACGGGTACAAAGCGGATTGCCGCTCAGCGATGGGTTTGTGCAAAGGATCCGTTCGCAAGGAGACTGACAGGAAGAAGGCGTTTGTGGGTGGCAATTGACCGATTTCTGGGAGTGTTTGGAAAAACGCAGGCGTGTCCATGCGTTTGCAGGGAGGGATCCTGACGTCAATTCCGGTCCCGGACAGGCTGAAGTGTTCGCAGCGGCTTAGTAAATCCCGGGCTGCGCAGAGACTGCACAAAATCTGTTTGTACAGCTCTGCTACACATGCGTTCGCACACTTGCAAACTGAAAATACACTCCCATATGGGCGGCGACTATGTTAATGCTGGACTGCAAAAAACCCCTAGCGAGTGAACAGGTCTGAATTAGCTCCTTAATTCAGACCTGAGCGTAGCAGCAAATTTGTTAGCAGATGGGCAAAACCCATGTGCACTGAGGGGAAGGGGGGGGGGGCAGATATAACATGTGCAGAGAGAGTTAGATTTGGGTGGGGTGTGTTAAAACTGAAATCTGAATTCCAGTGTAAAAATAAAGCGGCCAGTATTTACCCTGCACAGAAACAATATAACCCACCCAAATCTAACTTTCTCTGCATGTTATATCTGCCGCCCCCCCTCCCCTGCAGTGCACATGGGCCCTCATTCCGAGTTGTTCGCTCGTTAATTTTCTTTGCATCGCAGCGATTTTCCGCTAACTGCGCATGCGCAATGTTCGCACTGCGGCTGCGCCAAGTAAATTTGCTAAGAAGTTTGGTATTTTACTCACGGCATTACAAGGTTTTTTCTTCGTTCTGGTGATCGGAGTGTGATTGACAGGAAGTAGGTGTTTCTGGGCGGAAACTGGCCGTTTTATGGGTGTGTGTGAAAAAACGCTGCAGTTTCTGAGAAAAACGCGGGAGTGGCTGGAGAAACGGGGGAGTGTCTGGGCGAACGCTGGGTGTGTTTGTGACGTCAAACCAGGAACGACAAGCACTGAACTGATTGCACTGGAAGAGTAAGTCTCGAGCTACTCAGAAACCGCACAGAAAAATCTTTTCGCAATATTGCGATTCTTTCGTTCGCAATTCTGCTAAGCTAAGATTCACTCCCAGAGGGCGGCGGCTTGGCGTGTGCACTGCTGCGAAAAGCGGCTAGCGAGCGAACAACTCGGAATGAGGGCCATGGTTTTGCCTATCTGCTATCAAATTTGCTGCTACGATCAGGTCTGAATTAGGCCCATTGACCTTGGACTATTACAAAATATTTTGCAAGTTTTGCCACTCTCACACAGATAGTTGCTGTTATACAGCGTTCAAAGAAGTTGTGTTTTTCTGTGAGTCATAAAAATGCTTAGTTCAAAAAGTAGAGCAACTTATAAATTTTAATTAAATTGAACAAAACACCCACTGGATCTTTCTGTATGATAACCAAGGCTTACAGGGCAGATTGTAGGTCACGTGCGCATTTTGTTTTGTTTGAGTGGCACAAAAGATTTAGGGGCCTATATATCACTATCTGGATGTCACTGCGATAATTGATTACATCGTAGGGATGTATCAATTATCGCATGTGATGACATTTTGCAGCATCATCTGGGTATTTTTCGTAAAAAATACCCCGATGTCCTGCTGCGCATGCTGACATCGCCACTACCGCCGCTGCCCGGTCAACCCCCTCGTCGCGACTACCCCCACGCGCCGCTGACCCCCCCCCAACAGGATAATATACTCACCTGTCCAGGGAGCCAGTCCGCGCTGCTTCTGCTGGGCTGCCGGGCGCCAGATCTTGTGTGATGCGGTGACCCCCGGTGCTGTAAAGTGCGCTGCCGCTTTGCAGCGTCACTTTACTGCACCGGAGTCACATCGGGGGTCCCGATGCCCAGCAGCGCTCAGCAGAGCAGCGGACACCGGCTCCCTGGACAGTTGAGTATGTTTTTTTTTTTTTTGTTACTTTTTTTTCTTTTTTTAACACTTTGATCGGACACACAGAGCTGATCACTGGAGCCGGGTCCCGCTCTGCTTTCTCTGCCAGGGGCAGAGAATGCTGGGCAAATGCCTCCCTATCGCAGTGCTGCCCTGTGATCTTGCCAACCTGAGCTGTCGAGATTATCACAGGGCACACTGCGGTATTTTTTCAAAAATTTTTTTGTAAATCTGGTCAGATCGCATTTCCCATTATAAGGGGAATGCGATGTGGCTTAATAAAAAAAAAGTGAAGTGAATTAAAGGGTTTGGAGCAGTTTTTCATGAAAACTGCTCCAAATGCCCTTTAATACATTTAGGTGATACTAAAATAATGTGAAAAGGGTGTCAACACACCCTTTTTCACATTATTTTAGTAAAAATAATGTTAATAAATAGACTCCTTAGTGACAGTCGTGAGGATGTCGAAGATGATGAATGTCCCAGAAGGCCTTACAGATCAAAAACAATTGAAAATGTGGGAAAAAATTGAGAAAATTGTTTGAAATGTCCACTCAGCATCTGAATAATAGCAGAAATGTATTATTTATTACCAGTTATTTACATAGCGCACACACATTCCGCAGCGCTTTACAGAGAATATCTGACCCTTCACATCAGTCCCTGCCCCAGTGGAGCTTACAATCTATATTCCTTATCACATGTACACGCAATCACATTGATGCTACGGTTAATTTTCTTGGGAGCCAATTAACCTACCAGTATATTTTTGGATTATGGGAGTAAACCGGAGTACACAGAGAAAACCCACGCTAATACGGGGAGAATATACAAACTCCACACAGTTAAAGCCATGGTGGGAATCAACCTCAGTGCTGTGGGGCAGTAATGCTAACCATTACACCGTCCATGCTGCCCAGAAATGGTAAACATCAACAAAGAAACTGTTAAGGCGCATACACACTATGCAATATCGCATACGACCCGGCTGATATTGTATAGTGCAGTGATTTTCAACCTTTATTTAGTTGCGGCACACCGAACAATATTTTAAAATTGCCAAGGCACACCATCAGTTCCCCACAGAAAAAAACAAAAAACACACATTGGCCCTCCAGAGACGTAAGTAGGGTTTTCGGATCCCAGGGCAAGATGAAGAGTGGCGCATCCCCCCCCCCAAAAAAAAAACCACACACCAAAAGAAGTATGTGCGTGCGCCGAAGGCGTGTGCGTCAAAAATGGGCGTGGCCATGCACCAGAAGGGGTGTGGCCACTGAAAATGCCCCACAGTGCCAGTTACATGCCCCACAGTGCCAGTTACAATGCCTTACAGTGCCAGATACATGCCCCACAGTGTCAGATACATGCCCCACAGTGCCAGTTACATTGCCCCACAGTGCCAGATACATGCCCCACAGTGCCAGATACATGCCCCACAGTGCCAGTTACAATGCCCCACAGTGCCAGATACATGCCCCACATTGCCAGATACATGCCTCACAGTGCCAGTTACATTGCCCCACAGTGCCAGTTACATGCCCCACAGTGCCAGTTACATGCCCCACAGTGCCAGATACATGCCCCACAGTGCCAGTTACATTGCCCCACAGTGCCAGTTACATTGCCCCACAGTGCCAGATACATGCCCCACAGTTCCAGTTACATGCCCCCCCTTCTCGCTCACTCACCACTTCTTCCCGTGGCTGTGCTATGTGAGGGGAGGAGAGCGCAGCGCAGCGCCTCTCCTGCCCCTCACTGCTCCAGGTCTCCGGCGGCGGCTATGTGGCGCCGGTTCGCTAGCCAATCAGAGCTCGCGGACCGGCAGCCAATCAGGAGCTGGTCCGCAAGCTCTGATTGGCTAACGCCTCCGGTGGCAGGAGACCGGAAACACGCAGCGCTGCTGGCAGCGGCGGTGAGGGGAGGGAGAGAAGCTGCGCTCTCCTCCCCTTACATTGCGGCGTGACGGGGGCGAGTGGGGCATGATGCCCTGGCCGCCGCCGGCGCCCCCCCCTGCTGGGCCTGCCAAGGCGCCCAGGGCACGTGCCCCTCTCGCCCTACCCTAGTTACGCCTCTGTGGCCCTCACAGTAAAAAAAAATCCACACATACATTGGCCTACACAGAAAAAAACAATCACATTGCTCCCCACATAAATCCTATTGCTCCCCACATGAATTATTCATATTGTTCCCCTCATAAATCCCTAAATCCTTATTCTCCCCACATAAATCATATTGTTTCCCACAGGAGAAAAACAAAAACAAATATTAGCCCCTACCGGTCAGCTGTCCTCCTCCCTGTCCCTCAGTGGCGTGGATTGTTCATAGTGGAGTGCTGCGAATACTGAGCAGCGGGCGGGCGGGCAGGTGTGGATGTGGGTGGGCAAGGAAAGCTGTGTATGCAGGCAGGAACTGGAAGATGAGTGTGCACGTGGGTGGGCTGGCTGGGTGGTGAGATGCGGCGGCCGTGACCTATGATATCACACCGCCGCGTCTTCAAGGCATAGGTCACGGTCGGAGCACGACTGATCCTCTAAGAAGAGCCCGGGCCAATAGTTCACTCTGAAGGTGCAGGAAGCTGCTCTGGCTCCGTGGCACACCTTGCAACTGGTCGCGGCACACTAGTGTGCCATGGCACACTGGTTGAAAAAGCCGGGTATAGTGTGCACGCTCGATATTGTGTTCAATGCACGCTCCTGCGGTCGTATGGTGCAGCGCACATCAGCCCTACATGGTCCCGCTCCTTCCACTGCCACCACTTATCGTAGTCGACATCGGCAAGTGTGTATGCACTTAACGATGTCAGGGTCCCGTTGCAAGCGATGTTGCATCGTGCAAACATCAATCTATTATGTACATAGCCTTAGGCATCAAGGTCTTAACATGACAAAAGTTTGTACTAACATGGTTCCAAGGCAAAAGCAAATTTCTACAGACATTTTGGAACAAATTCAAGCGGATTCACATTTTTTAGATAAAGTACATGTGGTGAAACATGAATCTTCCAGTATGATCCTGAGATAAAACACCAGTCCATGCACTGGAAAACACCATCATCACCAAGAATTAAGGGAGCACGTCAAAGCAAATACAAATTCAAAGCCATGTTAATTGTTTTCTCAGATATTATAGTAGCAAAGTTGTTGAGGTTGAAAAAAGACAGTTGTCCATTGAGTTCAACCTATACAGCCATATACTGTATTACATCATTATTAAAGATTATATCCTTGGGTGATGTTTTTGGCTAAAAATTTGTCTAACCCTTTCTTAAACACAACGATTGAGTCAGTCATTACTTCTCTGGGAGTAAATTCCATAACCTCACTGCCCACACTGTGAAGAAACCCTTCCTAGGCTTGTTGTCAGGGCCGTCTTAACAGCAGTGAAGGCCCCTGGGCACAGCAATGCACTGGGCCCCCTACTTATCCTCCAGCGGTAGGGTTGGGGGGTGCTATCAGCAGCAGGTTTGATGTCCCGCGGGCGGTAGGGTGTGTTCTATCTTCTGCTCAGCATGTAGGACCTGGAGGGAGGGAGAACAATAAACTGTAGAAGAGGCATTCGATTGAATGAAGGGGCCCCGGTGCATGACTTCCAGGGTGGTAGGGTGTGTGTAATACACAGGGGAGGGGTGGATAGTGGAGTGGGCTTAATATTCATCATTTTCTAGTGGGAGGGCAGCTTGTTTGACTTCAGATATCTCCAGTTCCTGGAAATAGATTTCTTAGCTTTGAATGTGATAAACTAGAGAGTCCCACCTGTCAGGAGGTACTGGGGACACCATTCAGGAGGTACTGGGGATTTGGGGATCAGAGTTCAGGAGCCAGAGCAATCCAACAGCGAAAATAAAAAACTGCAAACCAGATGTGTGGAGCTGGAGCAGGGACCAGCTGCTTGAAGGCTTATATCTACAGTAGAGACAAGCTGCCAGTGTCTACAGAAAGGGGAGAGTTCCGTTTTTTTAAGAATATCCTCAGAAAAACTCTAGTTAGACAGAACCCGAGATATCTGGCTGGGAAGAGCAATTAACAGTCTTGGATAGGGACCACTGCTTTGAAGTCAGATATCTCCAGTTCCCCAGGGCCGATTTTCAAAAATCTGGTGCCCCTGGAAAGAGGGGACCCTCAGCTATCAGCCTAGGGCCGTTAGACTCCTGGGGCCCTTGGGCAAGAGCCCATTGAGCCCATACGAAAAGACGGCCCTGCTTGTGTTAAACCTCCTTTCCTCCAACCTTAGAGGATGACCACGTGTCCTGTGTATAGATCTCTCGATAAGCCATCTGATAGTTCCCTATATAGTACCTTAATCTATTTGTAAATATTAATCAAGTCTCCTCTTAGACGCCTTTTTTCTAGTGTAAACATATCTAACCTAGATAGCCTTTCCTCATAATCCAATGAATCTAAGCCTTTAATCAATTTTGTGGCTCTTCTCTGAACCTTACGTAGATCTACTATGTCTTTTTTATAGTGAGGAGCCCAGAACTGTACCTGAAAGGTGTTATTTTGGCAGACTGGGTACCAAATGAGCAACAGTGAATCAACATTACTGCAAATTTTTTCTAGAAAATTTACGGGAAAGAATCAGAAGAAAGAGACCAGAGTTGTGGAAAAATGGTTTCATCCTCCATCAAGACAACCCACCAGCCTAAACAGGCTCTCTCTGTGAAGCAGTTTTTGGCCGAGAAACAGATTGCAGTGCTCAGGGGCATTTTAAAAGAGGAGGCGGCCAGTGTGCAGCCTACTGTATCAGAGGCCCCCTCCTCTCTCACCGAGGCACAAGGTTTTAATACTTACATCTCCGGAGTCCCCTGGCGGTGCCATCCTTGTCCGCACAGACTCTATTGCGTATGCGCAGACCTCTGGAAACACGGCGTGGTGGCCATTTTCCCAAAGTTTTCCTAATGTGCATGCGCAAAACTCCGGAAAAATGGCCACCGTGCCACGTTTCCAGAGTTTTAAGCAGGCGCAGTAGAGTTTGTTGCCCCTAGTGTTCAGATTCTACTGCACTGCCGAGATGGGATGGCTCCGACGGGGGACACCAGAGAGGTAAGTTAAATCTGAAATTAAACAGTGTGTGCGGGGTGGGCCCCCCTGGACTCCGGGGCCCATGTGCCCCACACACACTGCACCCATTATAGATACACCAAAGGCAATGCTAGAACACCATCCATACTTGCTAGACCTTCTTTATTTTCCCTAATGGTAAATCTGTACTCAAGGAAACCTGTTTTGCATCAGTTACTGAGGTAAAGAATAAAACAATGGAGCTGTTTAGCCATCTGACAGATAATGAGCTACAGCATGGCTTTGATCAATGGAAAATAAGAATGCAGCGATGTGTGAATGCAGAAGGAGAACAGTAGAAGGGGTAACAGTAAAAACACAATATAATAATACGTAAATTATAGCATCAGTCTCGTTATTTAATAGCCACACTGTAGTCTCCAACATGGCTCTGTCCCTTAAACCACCACCTTTCTTTTACAACCCGTTCGAAACTATTTGTAAATGGTCTATTCAAGAATTACAAAAGGTAAGAAGTTGAAAAAAAAAAATGAGTCATTAAATAAATAATTCTTAGATTATCAGAATGTGACAAATCATTAGCTAACCTTCACTTGTGTTTACCCAATAGGTTTTTCTTTTAGCATTAAAATTGTTCATTTTTCTAAATGAGAAGCTAACCTTGTGATTGAGAAAGCAGTTGCTAATCCATCTAACCTGCATTGTGTATAGAAAGCTACAGTATAGCAAGCGGCTTTATCTAAAGGCCCATATAGACGGGCCAATGCGGGAGAGGTGTGTGCTGAGCGAACCGCTCAGCACACATCTCTCCCGCCGCTCAGCACATCGCGATCTGTGCTGAGCGTGCGGGGGGAGACAGGGGGGCGCTCATTTCACCCAGCGGGTGAAATGAGCGACCCGCTAGATTGGCCTGCACTGCAGGCCAATCTAGCAGCAGCGATAGCGATGTGCGGGGCTGCGCATCGCTATCGCTGTAGGGGGTACACATGGAGCGATAATGCTCAAATCTTAAGCAATCTAGTCAGTTTGCTTAGAATATCGCTCGGTCAGTACCCCCCTTAAGAGGGAGAAAATGTTGTGCTACACTGACCTGTTCCATTAGCTTATGAGCCTACCACATCTGATTCCAAACAACTAGTTCCAGCAAAGTCAAATGACATCTCTCTGTTAACTTAATGTGCTTGTATTGAATTAACAATTTCCCTCAATATTAAATTGATTTGTTATCTTCCTTTCTGCCTCTTTATTATACAGCTGTGGTCATGTCTCTTTGATAATAAAATATTAAAAAATGGATGCCAGGGAGCTTCATTTGAGCAGAACACAAGTCAGATGTATCAAAAACAGCTGAATACATTTCAATACAGAGGCCAAACTATAAGGAACAGCTTGTAAATATTCATTTAATACAAGTAGATTTATTCTATTGGAGCAGGGAAGTAATGTATGCTTTAGAAGCTGTATTACAGCAACAAGTAAGGATACATCTGGAAATTAAACACACACTTACTAAGTACAGTAGCTTTGGGCTTATCCCGTTGCCTGAGTCTCAGCCACTGAAAACCGTGTTTTGCACATGGATGTGTGTTCGTGTGCCCTGTAGGCTAAAAGAGTCAAAACAAGTACACTGAGCTGCTTACTATCTCATCTCTGCAGAGTCTACAACTGGCGCCCCTCAAGTACTAAACACTGCATGTGACCTACTGTGCAGAATCTTCCACACGGCATCAGATAAATAACCAGTACGAGTAAATAATTAGCTGCATAGCAAGATGCCTACAGAGTATGAGGAATATGGCTCTATGTATAGATTGATGAACTCTCCTTGACATTTAGCAAATTCAGTCAGCGCTGCTCAAAAAAAAACAACTTCCATTGGTCATGCTGTATAATCCAGTTCTGTTAAAGTTGGTTCATCTGGAGGGCCATACGTGTTATAACAATATAGTAACGAAGACGCTGAACACTGTTGAATAAATGATGTACACAAAATGTGATGGTTCACAAGGAGCCTAGGGTTTAAAAAAAATACAATAGCCCTAATGCAAAAGTAGTAAAGATGATGGTTATAAATTATAATCTAAATGATAATAAGATCATGCAAAGATGTATTCCTGTAATACATTCTTATGTATTACCTGCCTAGCACATACAGGATCTCTCCCACAATTCAGGTACAATAGTCCTTTTCTAATTAGTCTGTGCAGACCCTTGTAAGATCCCATGTCATGCTGGAAACGTATGTTATAGCAGTAAATACATCACCCCAAAGTCCAGGATGCTATTTTTATTAGTATTAAAACAGTGGCATTTGGAGAAAAGAGGCGACCTATGGGGGGTAATTCCAAGTTGATCGTAGCAGGAAATTTTTTAGCAATTGGGCAAAACCATGTGCACTACAGGGGTGGCAGATATAACATTTGCAGAGAGAGTTAGATTTGGGTGGGTTATTTTGTTTCTGTGCAGGATAAATACTGGCTGCTTTATTTTTACACAATTTAGATTGCAGATTGAACACACCCCACCCAAATCTAACTCTCTCTGCACATGTTATATCGCCCCCCCCCCCCCTGCAGTGCACATGGTTTTGCCTAACTGCTAAAAAATTTCCTGCTGCGATCAACTTGGAATTACCCCCTATGTGCAGTAACCTGTATCACCCACTGTTCAGTGGCCCCTCCATACCTGTCGTTGGTGAAGCCATCTTTAGGGCAATGTCACATGTGCAATAGACAATAGAAGCTCTGACACACTGGCAGAAGAGAATTTGTTATTCCCTTTCCTGACTTGCTGACACCATCTTTTCAAAGACATTGCTGGTAGGAGGATACATACAATATCCTGACAGATGGGATGCCGTTGGTCATATATTTACCTCCCCCCCACAACCTCTCCTGAAGCCTGACCCTAACCCCCCCCTTCCCTACCCCCTGCAGCCTAACTAACCCTCCCCGGTTGTGACTATACCTAACCCCCCCCCCCCCCCCCCTTCCTTCCTGCAGCCTAAACCTAACCCTTCTACCCCGGCAACCTAACCCTAGCCCTGCCCAGGGGTGTCTAAAAAAAAACACCCCTCCCTGCAGCCTAAACCTAACCCTCACACCCCCGCAGCCTAGCCCTCCCCGGGGTGTCTAACCATAACCCACCTCCCTTCAGCCTAAACACTACTCTCCCACCCCCGCAGCCTAACCTACCCCAAGGGTGCCTAACCGTAACCTTCCCCGGGGGGTGCCTAACCCTACCCCACCTCTATACAGCCTAAATCTAACCCACCCTTCCCCACAGCCTACACCTAACCCCCCCCTTCCCCAGCGGCTTATGAAGCAGGAGTCCCGGAAGATCTCGATCGGGATCCCGGCGTTTGGGATCACGGCACTGGCATTTCGATCCATTTTGGGATGCTAGCGTCAGCATTCAGAGCAGTGTCAGGGTTTTGGCGTCGGCATTCTGACTGCCGGAATGCTGAACACCGGTTTCATGAACGGATCCCCCAGTAAGATAGCACTGCCAGCACTATACAGTGTAGTGGGGGGCCATGTGCACTGCACCATTCAGTTAATATTTATGTATATACTGCCGGCATATTCCAGTATACTTTTGGGACTGGCAGTGATTAAATAAGACTAGGTATTAACAGATACATAGGGACATAAGAGGGCGCTGCTCGCAATTTTACAATCTGTAAGATAACATGAATTTAAGAGAGTTAAGTGTCACATGTCCATATTAGTCCGGCCAGACTACAGTTGTGATAGGTGCATACAGGGCTATGTGATCCAGTAACTCAGTAATGTTAGTCTGGAGCAGTGGTTCCAAAACTGTCTTGAATCACAGTGCCCACAGAATCAGCATTTTTTGAAGGGACCTCTAGGCCAAATGTTTTTTTTTAATTGAGAAATTCTGCAAAAATTATACAATTAAGTAAATTGTGCTTATATGTCATCCTTAGGTTCAGTTATGTGTGGTGGACAGGCAGCGGTGTATCTAGGGGTCCGAGCGCCCCCCTCCCCACACACACACATATACACATATTTGAAATAAGGGAGGCGTGTCAAAAAAGGAATGTGGCCTTGTGGGGAAGGGGCGTGGCCACACAATAGTACTTCCCATTCAAATGATGCCACACAGCACATTACACCACACAGTAGTGTCTCTTATTCACGTTATGCCGCACTGTCATTAGAGATGAGCGGGTTCGGTTCCTCTGAATCCGAACCCGCCCGAACTTCAGGTTTTTTACACGGGTCCGAGCAGGCTCGGATCTTCCAGGCTTGCTCGGCTAACCCGAGCGCGCCCGAACGTCATCATCACGCTGTCGGATTCTCGCGAGGCTCGGATTCTATCGCGAGACTCGGATTCTATATAAGGAGCCGCGCGTCGCCGCCATTTTCACACGTGCATTGAGAGTCATAGGGAGAGGACGTGGCTGGCGTCCTCTCCGTTTAGAGAAGAGAGAGACACAGTATTTTCGGGGAGCATTATTAGGAGGAGTACTACTGTATACTACTATACTACTTGCTGAAGTGATATTTATAGATTAGATAGTGTGACTGTAAGTGTATTATCTGACTTGTGGGGGAGACACTGACAGTGGGGAGCAGTTAGAGTCTGAGAGCAGGACTCAGGAGTACATATAACGTACAGTGCACACTTTTGCTGCCAGAGTCAGTGCCACACTGCCATTGTTGTGACCACACTGACCACCAGTATAATAATATATTTTGTGATTGTCTGCTTAGGCCTCGGAGTACTAGTTGCAAGTTGCAACGTGACCTGTCCTGAAGTGACCACCAGTTTAATAATCAATCACCACCAGTTTAATATATATATATATATATATATATATATAAAATTGTATATAATATATATATATATATAATATTGTATACCACCTACCCGTGGTTTTTTTTTTTTCCATTCTTCTTTATACATACTACTATAGTAGCTTACTGTAGCAGTCTGTGGTGCTGTGCTGACCTGACAGTGTCCAGCAGGTCCGTCATCAGTCATTACATAATAAATATATATAGTACCTGTCCGGCTGCAGTACTAGTGATATTATATTGATTTCATCTCATTATCAATAATTTATCATCCAGTCTAGACTCTATATTAGCAGCAGACACAGTACGTTAGTCCACGGCTGTAGCTACCTCTGTG
The DNA here is from genome assembly GCF_028390025.1 of Pseudophryne corroboree. Taxonomy (NCBI): domain Eukaryota; kingdom Metazoa; phylum Chordata; class Amphibia; order Anura; family Myobatrachidae; genus Pseudophryne; species Pseudophryne corroboree. Next base: position 201,028,078 of record NC_086444.1, read on the forward strand.
TCGGCACTCGGCAGTCCATCCATAATTGTATACCACCTACCCGTGGTTTTTTTTTTTCTTTCTTCTTTGTACATACTACTATAGAGTATAGTAGCTTACTGTAGCAGTCTGCGGTGCTGCTGAGCTGACAGTGTCCAGCAGGTCCGTCATCAGTCATCATTACCTAATAAATATATTATCTACCTGTCCGGCTGCAGTACTAGTGATATTATATATACATACATATATATATTGATTTCATCTCATTATCAATCATCCAGTCTATATTAGCAGCAGACACAGTACGTTAGTCCACGGCTGTAGCTACCTCTGTGTCGGCACTCAGCAGTCCATCCATAATTGTATACCACCTACCCGTGGTTTTTTTTTTTCTTTCTTCTTTGTACATACTACTATAGTATAGTAGCTTACTGTAGCAGTCTGCGGTGCTGCTGAGCTGACAGTGTCCAGCAGGTCCGTCATCAGTCATCATTACCTAATAAATATATTATCTACCTGTCCGGCTGCAGTACTAGTGATATTATATATACATACATATATATATTGATTTCATCTCATTATCAATCATCCAGTCTATATTAGCAGCAGACACAGTACGTTAGTCCACGGCTGTAGCTACCTCTGTGTCGGCACTCGGCAGTCCATCCATATTTGTATACCACCTACCCGTGGTTTTTTTTTTTCTTTCTTCTTTGTACATACTACTATAGAGTATAGTAGCTTACTGTAGCAGTCTGCGGTGCTGCTGAGCTGACAGTGTCCAGCAGGTCCGTCATCAGTCATCATTACCTAATAAATATATTATCTACCTGTCCGGCTGCAGTACTAGTGATATTATATATACATACATATATATATTGATTTCATCTCATTATCAATCATCCAGTCTATATTAGCAGCAGACACAGTACGTTAGTCCACGGCTGTAGCTACCTCTGTGTCGGCACTCAGCAGTCCATCCATAATTGTATACCACCTACCCGTGGTTTTTTTTTTCTTTCTTCTTTGTACATACTACTATAGTATAGTAGCTTACTGTAGCAGTCTGCGGTGCTGCTGAGCTGACAGTGTCCAGCAGGTCCGTCATCAGTCATCATTACCTAATAAATATATTATCTACCTGTCCGGCTGCAGTACTAGTGATATTATATATACATACATATATATATTGATTTCATCTCATTATCAATCATCCAGTCTATATTAGCAGCAGACACAGTACGTTAGTCCACGGCTGTAGCTACCTCTGTGTCGGCACTCGGCAGTCCATCCATAATTGTATACCACCTACCCGTGGTTTTTTTTTTTCTTTCTTCTTTGTACATACTACTATAGTATAGTAGCTTACTGTAGCAGTCTGCGGTGCTGCTGAGCTGACAGTGTCCAGCAGGTCCGTCATCAGTCATCATTACCTAATAAATATATTATCTACCTGTCCGGCTGCAGTACTAGTGATATTATATATACATACATATATATATTGATTTCATCTCATTATCAATCATCCAGTCTATATTAGCAGCAGACACAGTACGTTAGTCCACGGCTGTAGCTACCTCTGTGTCGGCACTCGGCAGTCCATCCATAAGTATACTAGTATCCATCCATCTCCATTGTTTACCTGAGGTGCCTTTTAGTTGTGCCTATTAAAATATGGAGAACAAAAATGTTGAGGTTCCAAAATTAGGGAAAGATCAAGATCCACTTCCACCTCGTGCTGAAGCTGCTGCCACTAGTCATGGCCGAGACGATGAAATGCCAGCAACGTCGTCTGCCAAGGCCGATGCCCAATGTCATAGTACAGAGCATGTCAAATCCAAAACACCAAATATCAGTGAAAAAAGGACTCCAAAACCTAAAATAAAATTGTCTGAGGAGAAGCGTAAACTTGCCAATATGCCATTTACCACACGGAGTGGCAAGGAACGGCTGAGGCCCTGGCCTATGTTCATGGCTAGTGGTTCAGCTTCACATGAGGATGGAAGCACTCAGCCTCTCGCTAGAAAACTGAAAAGACTCAAGCTGGCAAAAGCACCGCAAAGAACTGTGCGTTCTTCGAAATCCCAAATCCACAAGGAGAGTCCAATTGTGTCGGTTGCGATGCCTGACCGTCCCAACACTGGACGTGAAGAGCATGCACCTTCCACCATTTGCACGCCCCCTGCAAGTGCTGGAAGGAGCACCCGCAGTCCAGTTCCTGATAGTCAGATTGAAGATGTCAGTGTTGAAGTACACCAGGATGAGGAGGATATGGGTGTTGCTGGCGCTGGGGAGGAAATTGACCAGGAGGATTCTGATGGTGAGGTGGTTTGTTTAAGTCAGGCACCCGGGGAGACACCTGTTGTCCGTGGGAGGAATATGGCCGTTGACATGCCTGGTGAAAATACCAAAAAAATCAGCTCTTCAGTGTGGAGGTATTTCAACAGAAAAGCGGACAACAGGTGTCAAGCCGTGTGTTGCCTTTGTCAAGCTGTAATAAGTAGGGGTAAGGACGTTAACCACCTCGGAACATCCTCCCTTATACGTCACCTGCAGCGCATTCATAATAAGTCAGTGACAAGTTCAAAAACTTTGGGCGACAGCGGAAGCAGTCCACTGACCAGTAAATCCCTTCCTCTTGTAACCAAGCTCACGCAAACCACCCCACCAACTCCCTCAGTGTCAATTTCCTCCTTCCCCAGGAATGCCAATAGTCCTGCAGGCCATGTCACTGGCAATTCTGACGAGTCCTCTCCTGCCTGGGATTCCTCCGATGCATCCTTGCGTGTAACGCCTACTGCTGCTGGCGCTGCTGTTGTTGCTGCTGGGAGTCGATGGTCATCCCAGAGGGGAAGTCGTAAGCCCACTTGTACTACTTCCAGTAAGCAATTGACTGTCCAACAGTCCTTTGCGAGGAAGATGAAATATCACAGCAGTCATCCTGCTGCAAAGCGGATAACTGAGGCCTTGACAACTATGTTGGTGCTAGACGTGCGTCCGGTATCCGCCGTTAGTTCACAGGGAACTAGACAATTTATTGAGGCAGTGTGCCCCCGTTACCAAATACCATCTAGGTTCCACTTCTCTAGGCAGGCGATACCGAGAATGTACACGGACGTCAGAAAAAGACTCACCAGTGTCCTAAAAAATGCAGTTGTACCCAATGTCCACTTAACCACGGACATGTGGACAAGTGGAGCAGGGCAGGGTCAGGACTATATGACTGTGACAGCCCACTGGGTAGATGTATGGACTCCCGCCGCAAGAACAGCAGCGGCGGCACCAGTAGCAGCATCTCGCAAACGCCAACTCTTTCCTAGGCAGGCTACGCTTTGTATCACCGCTTTACAGAATACGCACACAGCTGAAAACCTCTTACGGCAACTGAGGAAGATCATCGCGGAATGGCTTACCCCAATTGGACTCTCCTGTGGATTTGTGGCATCGGACAACGCCAGCAATATTGTGTGTGCATTAAATATGGGCAAATTCCAGCACGTCCCATGTTTTGCACATACCTTGAATTTGGTGGTGCAGAATTTTTTTAAAAACGACAGGGGCGTGCAAGAGATGCTGTCGGTGGCCAGAAGAATTGCGGGACACTTTCGGCGTACAGGCACCACGTACAGAAGACTGGAGCACCACCAAAAACTATTGAACCTGCCCTGCCATCATCTGAAGCAAGAAGTGGTAACGAGGTGGAATTCAACCCTCTATATGCTTCAGAGGTTGGAGGAGCAGCAAAAGGCCATTCAAGCCTATACAATTGAGCACGATATAGGAGGTGGAATGCACCTGTCTCAAGCGCAGTGGAGAATGACTTCAACGTTGTGCAAGGTTCTGATGCCCTTTGAACTTGCCACACGTGAAGTCAGTTCAGACACTGCCAGCCTGAGTCAGGTCATTCCCCTCATCAGGCTTTTGCAGAAGAAGCTGGAGACATTGAAGGAGGAGCTAACACGGAGCGATTCCGCTAGGCATGTGGGACTTGTGGATGGAGCCCTTAATTTGCTTAACAAGGATTCACGGGTGGTCAATCTGTTGAAATCAGAGCACTACATTTTGGCCACCGTGCTCGATCCTAGATTTAAAGCCTACCTTGGATCTCTCTTTCCGGCAGACACAAGTCTGCTGGGGTTGAAAGACCTGCTGGTGAGAAAATTGTCAAATCAAGCGGAACGCGACCTGTCAACATCTCCTCCTTCACATTCTCCCGCAACTGGGGGTGCGAATAAAAGGCTCAGAATTCCGAGCCCACCCGCTGGCGGTGATGCAGGGCAGTCTGGAGCGACTGCTGATGCTGACATCTGGTCCGGACTGAAGGACCTGACAACGATTACGGACATGTTGTCTACTGTCACTGCATATGATTCTCTCACCATTGAAAGAATGGTGGAGGATTATATGAGTGACCGCATCCAAGTAGGCACGTCACACAGTCCGTACTTATACTGGCAGGAAAAAGAGGCAATTTGGAGGCCCTTGCACAAACTGGCTTTATTCTACCTAAGTTGCCCTCCCACAAGTGTGTACTCCGAAAGAGTGTTTAGTGCCGCCGCTCACCTTGTCAGCAATCGGCGTACGAGGTTACATCCAGAAAATGTGGAGAAGATGATGTTCATTAAAATGAATTATAATCAATTCCTCCGTGGAGACATTGACCAGCAGCAATTGCCTCCACAAAGTACACAGGGAGCTGAGATGGTGGATTCCAGTGGGGACGAATTGATAATCTGTGAGGAGGGGGATGTACACGGTGATATATCGGAGGATGATGACGAGGTGGACATCTTGCCTCTGTAGAGCCAGTTTGTGCAAGGAGAGATTAATTGCTTCTTTTTTGGTGGGGGTCCAAACCAACCCGTCATTTCAGTCACAGTCGTGTGGCAGACCCTGTCACTGAAATGATGGGTTGGTTAAAGTGTGCATGTCCTGTTTATACAACATAAGGGTGGGTGGGAGGGCCCAAGGACAATTCCATCTTGCACCTCTTTTTTCTTTAATTTTTCTTTGCGTCATGTGCTGTTTGGGGAGGGTTTTTTGGAAGGGACATCCTGCGTGACACTGCAGTGCCACTCCTAGATGGGCCCGGTGTTTGTGTCGGCCACTAGGGTCGCTTATCTTACTCACACAGCTACCTCATTGCGCCTCTTTTTTTCTTTGCGTCATGTGCTGTTTGGGGAGGGTTTTTTGGAAGGGACATCCTGCGTGACACTGCAGTGACACTCCTAGATGGGCCCGGTGTTTGTGTCGGCCACTAGGGTCGCTTATCTTACTCACACAGCTACCTCATTGCGCCTCTTTTTTTCTTTGCGTCATGTGCTGTTTGGGGAGGGTTTTTTGGAAGGGACATCCTGCGTGACACTGCAGTGACACTCCTAGATGGGCCCGGTGTTTGTGTCGGCCACTAGGGTCGCTTAGCTTAGTCATCCAGCGACCTAGGTGCAAATTTTAGGACTAAAAATAATATTGTGAGGTGTGAGGTATTCAGAATAGACTGAAAATGAGTGTAAATTATGGTTTTTGAGGTTAATAATACTTTGGGATCAAAATGACCCCCAAATTCTATGATTTAAGCTGTTTTTAAGTGTTTTTTGAAAAAAACACCCGAATCCAAAACACACCCGAATCCGACAAAAAAAATTCGGTGAGGTTTTGCCAAAACGCGGTCGAACCCAAAACACGGCCGCGGAACCGAACCCAAAACCAAAACACAAAACCCGTAAAATTTCTGGCGCTCATCTCTAACTGTCATACGCCTATAGAAAATACAGTCTATAAAGGGCATATGGGGAATGCAAATAGAAAATGGAAATGTGGACCAGTGCTAATAAATATATTTCTAATTTTATATGGGGAATGCGGTCAAACCACATTTGCCATTAGTATATCTGATTCTGCCCATATGCACACACATATTCACTTACATACACAGTCACACACAAAACACATACATATGATATACAGTACAGTCACACATGCAATATATACAAATACAGTCACATACATACTGTACATAGTTACACACTTATTCACATACATAGTCACACACTAAAACACACATAAATACAGTAGATACTTACACACACACAAACATACATACATACATAGTCACACACATACATAAATTCAGTCACAGATACACATACCGACAGACTATATAGTGACCCCCCCACCCCCCACATTACAGACAGGGTAAGCTGACTGCTTGTACTTTAGTAGCTCATTATCCTCTCTCCCGCTTCTCCATGCTGCTGGGCTGCCTGGCAGTGAGTGCCGTGCTTCCACTCCGTCCACGGCCCTAGCCTAATCCAGGGCAGTGCAGTCCTGTGCCTTGACCCCCTCCCCATAATCTGGTTCTGACTGTACCTGGTGACTGTCTGTCACTGCCGGCACCAGTGTTCAGCGGCACAGCTCAGCACTAGTAATCAATCGGACTCAAAGTAAACTGCAGCTCCTAGCAGCCCTTGAGCTGTAGTTTATGTTGAGTCTGATTACAAGCGAGGTGCAGTGTGCTGCTGCCGGACACTGGCACCGGCACTATCAAACTGTCACCAAGTCTAACAGTACCACTTGGTTCTACCGCCTGGACGTGGATGGTGCAGCCGGATGGCGCCCCCTCCTTGCCTGGCGCCCCTGGCCAATAGGTAGATACACCCCTGTGGACAGGGCTGTGCTTCTGTTTGTCCACATATTTTATGATTGCAGCCACCACCTCTGGTTTTAACTATCACATGGACCATTCAAAAATGTATTAGGTCCTGGAATTCCAATCCATGACACCCCTTCAAGTTACAGAAGAAATACTTGGACACTTAATGTACTTGCAGCAATAACTGGAATAGCTGAAGATGCTGATGCTGGTTAAGTAACTTGCAGGGCTTTTAAGCTGGAACAGCAATACATGCTGAACGTGTTTGTCACAGTAGTAATGGAGGTGACACTGGAGAAGTGGTGTAGCGCCTGTATTATGCAAAGTCCATGTGGTCTAGCCTCCTGCATGGAAATCAGTTGAAAATGTTCCCCCAAAATGGCCACCGTCTAGGAGGACCTCTAGCATCTGTCAGGGAAGCACAGTGCCTATAGCGTTCCACAGAAGTGCCGGGATTCCGTGAACGCTGACGCCATCAGTGAACATAAAACCCCTGGCAATGAGCATAAAACCCCGAGCATGAAATCCCTGGCAATGAGATTGAAACCCCTGGCAACAAGTAATGTATGGGCGCCAGAAACTTTTTTTGGCAGGGCAGCAAAAAATTTATAACTACGCCACTGTGTGGAGCCAATCTCTGTGTGACATCAGTCACATCAGTAGTTACACTGACAATGGATGATGTACCTAGAGGGAATTAAACAGAGAGTCCTGACTGCTGATTGGCAGCAGCATTCATGTGCAGTAAAGGTGGACTTGGACTGGAGACATGGGCGGACTGCCCCTTGAGTTCACCAGGAAGATTCCTGGTAGGCCGATGTGTCTGTGGGGCCTGTTTTGTGTGTTGTCATGTGGCCCCACATGACAGACAGCCCACCGCAATCAGTACACTGCATTGTCCTCATTCATTCTGTCATTCCATCTCTGCAGTACAGCAACTTCACCATCCAGTGATGCTGCCATGGCTACATGGCATGTTATACCTCTTGTGCTGCCCATGTTGGGCAACTTCTACAAACTTTTACAGCCCACTTTTAGTTCCCAATCCGCCCCTGGGGGGTCATTCCGAGTTGATCGTAGCTGTGCTAAATTTATCACAGCTACGATCAGGCACTCAGACATGCAGGCCGGCAGAACCTCTTCGCTGACCCTGGTCGCAAGCGGCTGCGTGTAATGTCACACAGCCACTGCGGCTCGCCCCCCCCGCACGGTCCGGCCACGCCTGCGTTGGCCGGACCACGCCCCCAAAACGGCGGACAAACGCTGCCGTGCCGCCCCCTCCCACCCAGCGACCGCCTCTGCCTGTCAATCAGGCAGAGGTGATCGCTAGAGAACGGCGGCCTTTGGCCGTCCGGCATGCGCTGTCGCACTGCAGCATTGGCGTACTCCGGCATTGGCGCATGCGCAGTTCTGACCCGATCACTGCGCTGCGATAAACTGCAGCGAGTGATTGGGTTGGACTGACCCCCCAGGTCTCATGGTGCGGTGGCCATTTTCCCAGTTATATCTCTACTGCTCATGCACAGAAGACCATGAAAATGGCCGCTGCACCATTTTCACGGTGCTTCCACAGTGCTGCTGACATCGGCGTGTGACTCCAGAGGGTATTTAAAAAATGGGTGCATTTGCACCCATATAAGTACGCCAGTGCTCTCTGTTGAATCATACCCCTTTTACACCAAAGTCCCAGGTCTGACCCATGATTTAGAACAGGTTCCATGTTGGAACAGAAGCGGGACAGACCCCTTTAACACTGTGGCACCGATCCAGGTTATTCAGTGAACCCGTGTGCAGTGGAACTCTTCTGCCAGTGCTTCGAGATGATACCATCTCCAAGCGTCAGGAAATCCAATCTTTAAATGGTTCCCAGGTCAGACAACCCAAGTTACTCATTTACACTGTGCCGTTATACAGGTCCAACCTGGCTTGGTACCCAGTTGGATTGCTGGCTCAGCCAACCCAGGATTTTCCTCAGGTACCCTTTTATACTGAGGGGCGACACGGGTCAACCTGGAAATATTCATGGATAGTTGGGAAGTGTAAAAGTGGTATAAACTAGACCTCTGAGCAGGTAATATAAAATAGTTTATGTTATAGAGCTGGCATAATAAAAATCCAATACTACAAATAAAGCTACGTATAACTAATTCTCCTCTTAGGTTCATGTAATTGTTTAACCATCTCTCAGCCAGCAATATATTTCATGATTTTCTAGGTGATGTTTTAGTGACCCACAGTATCTAGATTTTATTTTTCCCTATATGCTTGGTACATCATATAAAATGTGTATGACACATGAGAAAATACTCTTACACAAAATTTTAAGTGAGTCTATTTGCAGTTTCTAGACTTGGTTATGTTTTTAAGGTGTGGTATGCGTGACCGGTGGTCAGGAGACTGCCGGTCAGCATACCGACGACGGGTCACCACGGGTTCTATTCCCACTCTGTGGGTGTCGTGGACACCCACGAGTGGGAAAAGTCCCGGTTGGTCGTCCGTCGGGATTGTGAGGGGGCGGGATGTAGAGCCGGTCTCCGGACCACCGGTCACATGACTATATCCCATGGTATTACCATCATTTTCCTTCTTATTGAACTTTCTAAGGGTTATACAGGGCCTATCTAGCCAATTTGCTGCCCTAGACAGGATTTAAAGGTGCCCCCCTCTTACCATGGTTTTGGGCCCTACCACGCACATGGTAAGGGGGGCAACCTCCCTGCAGACAGGGCCAGATTAACAATAGGGCAGATGGAGCTACAGCTTCAGGCCCATATAAAAATAAGCCCAACATCATGACAACATTATACTGATTAACTGCCCAGCTAGTCACATGGTTGCCATAAATGTTTTTCGATTTTTACAGATTTTGGGAGGCATCGGGGCATATAGTGTAGGGAATGTACATGCCCAAATGTCACTGGCCACACCCACACATTAGCCACACCTCCTTAACTTCTCACAACAGGCCCTTAATAATTTTCAGCCCCAGGCCCATGTCCTGCCTACAGGTATCAGAAAAGTGGGATACCCTCCCCACAGGGGTCAGCAGCTTGTCATGTGCCAGATCCTCTCTTGCCCCTCAGCATTGACTAGACTCTCCTGGCTACATAACTCTCACTGGACTGCATCTGAAGTAGTAAGCAGTATAAGCTCTCTTGCCTTCATGGTTGAGGCATTCTAGAGTCTTCTGGCTTGATACAACATTTTCTGTCTTCCTTCTGCTGCCTATTCCGATCTTCTGTCTTCCAGCACATTTGATCTTTTTCCTACTGGCTCACCTCTTCTGTACAGTGTCTTTTGCACCTATTTGGGGGTTTCTGTTCCTCTATGCTCCCCCTCCACTGTCGTACTGACTTCACACCACCTATTAATAGCTGGAGCAAGTGGGCAAGAAATGTGTCCCAGCAGGACACATCTCTACACCTATCCGGGTTCTGGATAGTCTGGCAGATTTCTAGACTGTCCAGAATAATCACGGATGGTTGGTAACCTGAGACGCCTTCTCTGGAGCAAGGTTGCCCTAGGTAAGTGCCTAGGTTGCCTATGCCCACAGCTGGCCCTGGGTTTAGACAGACTTAGGGGGACATTTACTAAGCAGTGATAAGAGCGGAGAAGTGATCCAGTGGAGAAGTTGCCCATGGCAACCAATCAGCACTGAAGTAACATCTATAATTTGCATACTATAAAATTATACAGAGCTGCTGATTGGTTGATGGGGCAACTTCTCCACTGGCTCACTTCTCCACTTATCACTGCTTAGTAAATGCCCCCCTTAGATAGATGCCAACCCAGAAACTGAAAGTACAAGTATTAACTATTAGGTTTTGCAATGACTACAGGCAGTTTCCTTTTTTTCATTTTTCATTCTTTAATAGCCTGAAACTTCTCTACCATTTGTTGTTTAAGCTGTCTCAAATATTAGCGTTAGGGCATATTCCTATCCTAACCAAAAAAAAACAGACCAATCTGGATGCTTTTTTTCCCTCAAGTTTTACTTTCTCCAAAATCAACTATGTTATTGGGATCGGAATATTGATTTTGAAGAAAAGGTCAACAATTCTTCACTGGTAATAATAATAATAATAATAATAATAATAATAGAATTACTGATAATTAATAAATTAGTATACATTGAGTCAGCCATAAGATTAAATGTATGCAGGTCCTAATAATAATAATAATATTAATAATAATATCATTCTTTTCAAGACTAAAGTTTGGTATAAAACCAATGCTCTTACTTTTTAACTAAATTATTGCTGTACGGAAACCAGATACAGTATATCTGAGATAATTAAGACACATCTTTCTTTTGCCACAGGTCTACTTCAAAACTGTTCTCTTTCAATCCCGTGATTGTAAACAAGCAGGTCGTCCATCATTATCTTATTTTTAGTTTGACAAGTACAGCATACAGAATACTAAATCTTACCCTTATTGTTTGTGGTTTTCCTATTGTGCTCACTTAGCAGAAACTTGCTATAACATGTGGGACTTTGAGTTGGGAGTGTGGTTCACCATAAATTATTACAGTGTTAAAATATAACTGTACAGCATTTGTGTGCTACATGCAAAAGCAGTCAGCCATATTTGTGCATGCAAAAAACAATAAATAAATAAATATATATATATATATATATATATATATATATATATATATACTGTATATAGTATTTCCAGTCCCTGAATCACAACATGATTTGCCCAGGTGCTGAATTTGATGTTTAATCTAAAAGAGTCCCATCATTAATACCAGCTGTTCTACCCGTTCTTTGCAGGGGTGTTTCTGATTTTCACGGTCGTAAATATAAATGAGTGTTAAAAATTTGGTAAAGCTATAGAGCTGTAAATTTGAGACGTCTTAGGGGTATATTCAATTAGGGTCGGATCCATTCCGACATGCATTTGTCGGAATGGATCCGACAAACCCTATTTAATCTCATCTCAATTCGACTTTTAAAAAGTCAAATTGAGATGAGGGACCCAGAGGAGGAGACGGGGGGGGGGGGGGGGGGAGCCGCAGGGAATCCAGCGGGGACAGCCGCGGGCAGACGGAGGAGAGCAGCGTTGCAGTAGCGCTGCAGGAGGTCTTCTCACAGCAGCCCGACCTCACGGCAGTGTCCACCCGGCTCCAGCAAGCGTGACCTCACTTGCTGAGGCTGGGTGGACGCTGCCGTGAGCGGCGCGGCTGTGAGACATCCTGCTGCAGCGCTGTGCTGTAGCGCTTCTCTCCCCTGTATGCCCTGCGGCTGTCCCCCGTCTCTCCGTGGCTCATCCCCCCCTCCTCCTCTGAGTCCCACATCTCAGTCGAGACATTTTTTTATGTCGGACTGAGATGGTCGGAAACGGGGCCAAATCCTGTCGAATTTGGCCCCGTTTCACTCAAAAGTACGTGAATCGGCAGCTATACCGCCGATTCACGTACTATTCGACAAGTCGAATTCCACGACTTGTTGAATAAAAACTGATGGGACTGAATAGGGTGAATCATTATTCGACCTTAAAAAGTCGAAAACTGCTGTCTTTTCGACAGACGGCAGTTTTCGACCCTAATTGAACATACCCCTTAATGTAAGTAAATATGAATTCATATTACTTGGCGTTACCCGAGAAGAACCCGTAGCAGATACTGTAAAAAGTGACAGAACCATTTTTGTAGTTTATTAAACTCTACACACTGGAGGTGCAATCCAAATTTTGATCCAATTGCCCGTTTGGGCGTTATCGTTCAAACAACGCAAGCCACGCATCGGCAATGATGTCATTATGTCAACCCCCTCTTCACCCCCTTAGGGGAGGTTTATTCAAATTCTAATTCCGTCGTTTTCCTATTTCCCACCTGCAGAATACCTATGTTAAATTTCAGCTTCCTAACATATCGGGAAGTAAGAGAATTAGTGATGAGTCAGTGAGTGAGTCAGTGAGTGAGTGCGTGAGTGAGTGAGTGAGTGAGTGAGTGAGTGAGGGCTTTCGTATTTATTTATATATATATATATATATAGATATATATATATATAGATAGATAGATAGATTACATCTCTGTGCTCCTTAACTATTCAGTTTCAAACCCCTAAGTTTTCTTTCCTGGTTTCTGTTTATTCTTTGTCCTAATCTTTCTTCTCTCTGATTTCTAAAATCAGTCTTCGGTACCCACTACTTAGATGCTTGGATATACTATATAGATCTGCATGTGCTTTGCACTAGAGCTGAATGTAAAGTTCCCAGATTACTCTTTTATATATACAGTATAAGCCAATTAAAAGGTTGTCCAGACAAACTGTACTCGGAGGTTGTGGTGGTGGTGGTGGTGATGAGATTTGTTGCCACGCACCATGTACTGGACACATTTGTGTGGTGGTGGTGATGAGATTTGTTGGCATGCACCATGCACTGGACACATCTGTGTGGTGCTGGTGATGAGATTTGTTGCCACGCACCATGCACTGGACACATCTGTGTGGTGGTGGTGGTGGTGATATTTGTTGCCACGCACCATGCACTGGACGGTATCCGGACTCCAGGTCGACAACAAAAAGGTTGACACACCTTAGGTCGATGCCAATTGGTCGACACACCTTAGGTCGACATGGACAACAGGTCGAGAGGAACAAGGTCGACATGGAAAAAAGTCGACATGAGTTTTTCACAATTTTTTCTTATTTGGAACCTTTTCATACTTAACGATCCACGTGGACTACGATTGGAACGGTAATATGTGCCGAGCGAAGCGGAGCGAAGGCACCATGCCCGAAGCATGGCGAGCGAAGCGAGCCATGCGAGGGGACGCGTTGCACTAATTGGGGTTCCCGGTCACTCTACGAAGAAAACGACACCAAAATAAACATAAAAAACTAATGTCGACCTTGTTCCTGTCGACATTTTGCCCATGTCGACCCAAGGTGTGTCGACCAATTGGCGTCGACCTAAGGTGTGTCGACCTTTTGTTGTCGACCTGGAGTCCCAGACCCGCACTGGACACATCTGTGTGGTGGTGGTGAAGAGATTTGTTGCCACGTACCATGCACTGGACACATCTGTGTGGTGGTGGTGGTGGTGGTGGTGGTGATGAGATTTGTTGCCATGCACCATGCACTGGACACATTTGTGCGCTGGTGGTGATGAGATTTGTTGGCATGCACCATGCACTGGACACATCTGTGTGGTGGTGGTGATGAGAATTATTGCCACGCACAATGCACTGGACACATCTGTGTGGTGGTGGTGATGAGAATTGTTGCCACACACCATACACTGGACACATCTGTGTGGTGGTGGTGATGAGAATTACTGCCACGCACCATGCATTGGACACATCTGTGTGGTGGTGGTGGTGGTGATGAGATTTGTTGCCACGCACCATGCACTGAAAACATCTGTGTGGTGGTGGTGGTGATGAGATTTGTTGCCACGCACCATGCACTGAACACATCTGTGTGGTGGTGGTGATGAGAATTATTGCCACGCACCATGCACTGGACACATCTGTGTGGTGGTGGTGAGATTTGTTGCCACGCACAGGACACATCTGTGTGGTGATGGTGATGAGAATTGTTGCCCCGCACTATGCACTGGACACATCTGTGTGGTGGAGACGGTGAGAATTATTGTCACGCACCATGCACTGGACACATCTGTGTGGTGGTGGTGGTGGTGATGAGAATTATTGCCACGCACCATGCACTGGACACATCTGTGTGGTGGTGGTGGTGGTGGTGGTGATAAGATTTGTTGCCACGCACCATGCACTGGACACATCTGTGTGGTGGTGGTGATGAGAGTTGTTGCCACGCACCATGCACTGGACACGTCTGTGTGGTGGTGGTGGTGATGAGATTTGATGCCACGCACTATGCACTGGACACATCTGTGTGGTGGTGACGGTGAGAATTATTGTCACGCACCATGCACTGGACACATCTGTGTGGTGGTGGTGGTGGTGGTGGTGGTGATGAGAATTATTGCCACGCACCATGCACTGGACACATCTGTGTGGTGGTGGTGGTGGTGGTGGTGGTGGTGGTGATGAGATTTGTTGCCACGCACCATGCACTGGACACATCTGTGTGGTGATGAGAATTATTGCCACGCACCATGCACTGGACACATCTGTGTGGTGGTGGTGGTGGTGATGAGATTTGTTGCCACGCACCATGCACTGGACACATCTGTGTGGTGATGAGATTTATTGCCATGCACCATGCACTGGACACATTTGTGCGGTGGTGGCGATGAGAATTATTGCCACGCACCATGCACTGGACACATATGTGTGGTGGTGATGGTGATGAGAATTGTTGCCACGCACCATGCACTGGACACATCTGTGTGGTGGTGGTGGTGGTGGTGATGAGAATTATTGCCACGCACCATGCACTGGACACATCTGTGTGGTCGTGGTGATGAGATTTGTTGCTGCGCACCATGCACTGGCCACATCTGTGTGGTGGTACTGATGAGATTTGTTGCCACACACCATGCACTGGCCACATCTGTGTGGTGGTGATGAGATTTGTTGCCACGTACCATGCACTGGACACATCGGTGTGGTGGTGATGAGATTTGTTGCCACGCACCATGCACTGAACACATCTGTGTGGTGGTGGTGATGAGAATTATTGCCACGCACCATGCACTGGACACATCTGTGTGGTGGTGGTGAGATTTGTTGCCACGCACAGGACACATCTGTGTGGTGATGGTGATGAGAATTGTTGCCCCGCACTATGCACTGGACACATCTGTGTGGTGGAGACGGTGAGAATTATTGTCACGCACCATGCACTGGACACATCTGTGTGGTGGTGGTGGTGGTGATGAGAATTATTGCCACGCACCATGCACTGGACACATCTGTGTGGTGGTGGTGGTGGTGGTGGTGATAAGATTTGTTGCCACGCACCATGCACTGGACACATCTGTGTGGTGGTGGTGATGAGAGTTGTTGCCACGCACCATGCACTGGACACGTCTGTGTGGTGGTGGTGGTGATGAGATTTGATGCCACGCACTATGCACTGGACACATCTGTGTGGTGGTGACGGTGAGAATTATTGTCACGCACCATGCACTGGACACATCTGTGTGGTGGTGGTGGTGGTGGTGGTGGTGATGAGAATTATTGCCACGCACCATGCACTGGACACATCTGTGTGGTGGTGGTGGTGGTGGTGGTGGTGGTGGTGATGAGATTTGTTGCCACGCACCATGCACTGGACACATCTGTGTGGTGATGAGAATTATTGCCACGCACCATGCACTGGACACATCTGTGTGGTGGTGGTGGTGGTGATGAGATTTGTTGCCACGCACCATGCACTGGACACATCTGTGTGGTGATGAGATTTATTGCCATGCACCATGCACTGGACACATTTGTGCGGTGGTGGCGATGAGAATTATTGCCACGCACCATGCACTGGACACATATGTGTGGTGGTGATGGTGATGAGAATTGTTGCCACGCACCATGCACTGGACACATCTGTGTGGTGGTGGTGGTGGTGATGAGAATTATTGCCACGCACCATGCACTGGACACATCTGTGTGGTCGTGGTGATGAGATTTGTTGCTGCGCACCATGCACTGGCCACATCTGTGTGGTGGTACTGATGAGATTTGTTGCCACACACCATGCACTGGCCACATCTGTGTGGTGGTGATGAGATTTGTTGCCACGTACCATGCACTGGACACATCGGTGTGGTGGTGATGAGATTTGTTGCCACGCACCATGCACTGGACACATCTGCGTGGTGGTGGTGATATTTGTTGCCGCGCACCATGCACTGGACGGTATCCGGACTCCAGGTCGACAACAAAAAGGTCGACACACCTTAGGCTGATGCCAATTGGTCGACACACCTTAGGTCGACATGGACAACAGGTCGAGAGGAACAAGGTCGACATGGAAAAAGGTTGACATGAGTTTTTCACAATTTTTTTTCTTATTTGGAACCTTTTCATACTTAACGATCCACGTGGACTACGATTGGAACGGTAATATGTGCCGAGCGAAGCGGAGCGAAGGCACCATGCCCGAAGCATGGCGAGCGAAGCGAGCCATGCGAGGGGCACGTTGCACTAATTGGGGTTCCCGGTCACTCTACGAAGAAAACGACACCAAAATAAACATAAAAAACTAATGTCGACCTTGTTCCATGTCGACCTTGTTCCTGTCGACATTTTGCCCATGTCGACCCAAGGTGTGTCGACCAATTGGCGTCGACCTAAGGTGTGTCAACCTTTTGTTGTCGACCTGGAGTCCCAGACCCGCACTGGACACATCTGTGTGGTGGTGGTGATAAGATTTGTTGCCACGTACCATGCACTGGACACATCTGTGTGGTGGTGGTGGTGGTTGTGGTGATGAGATTTGTTGCCATGCACCATGCACTGGACACATTTGTGCGCTGGTGGTGATGAGATTTGTTGGCATGCACCATGCACTGGACACATCTGTGTGGTGGTGGTGGTGGTGGTGATGAGAATTATTGCCACGCACAATGCACTGGACACATCTGTGTGGTGGTGATGATGAGAATTGTTGCCACACACCATGCACTGGACACATCTGTGTGGTGGTGGTGGTGATGAGAATTACTGCCACGCACCATGCATTGGACACATCTGTGTGGTGGTGGTGGTGGTGGTGGTGGTGGTGATGAGATTTGTTGCCACGCGCCATGCACTGAAAACATCTGTGTGGTTGTGATGGTGATGAGATTTGTTGCCACGTACCATGCACTAAACACATCTGTGTGGTGGTGGTGGTGGTGGTGGTGATGAGAATTATTGCCACGCACCATGCACTGGACACATCTGTGTGGTGGTGGTAAGATTTGTTGCCACGCACCATGCACAGGACACATCTGTGTGGTGATGGTGATGAGAATTGTTGCCACGCACCATGCACTGGACACATCTGTGTGGTGGTGATGGTGAGAATTATTGCCACGCACCATGCACTGGACGCATCTGTGTGGTGGTCGTGGTGATGAGATTTGTTGCCATGCACCATGCACTGGACACATCTGTGTGGTGGTGGTGGTGGTGAGAATTGTTGCCATGCACCATGCACTGGACACATCTGTGTGGTGGTGGTGGTGGTGGTGGTGATGAGAATTATTACCACGCACCATGCACTGGACACAACTGTGTAGTGGTGGTGGTGGTGGTGATGAGATTTGTTGCCACGCACCATGCACTGGACACATCTGTGTGGTGGTGGTGATGAGAGTTGTTGCCACGCACCATGCACTGGACACATCTGTGTGGTGGTGGTGGTGGTGATGTGATTTGTTGGCATGCACTATGCACTGGAAACATCTGTGTGGTGGTGGTGATGAGAATTATTGCCACGCACCATGCACTGGACACATATGTGTGGTGGTGATGGTGATGAGAATTGTTGCCACGCACCATGCACTGGACACATCTATGTGGTGGTGGTGGTGGTGGTGATGATATTTGTTGCCACGCACCATGCACTGGACACATCTGTGTGGTGGTGGTGATGAGAATTGTTGCCATGCACCATGCACTGGACACATCTGTGTGGTGGTGGTGGTGGTGGTGGTGGTGGTGATGAGAATTACTGCCATGCACCATGCACTGGACACAACTGTGTGGTGGTGGTGGTGGTGGTGGTGGTGAGATTTGTTGCCACGCACCATGCACTGGACACATCTGTGTGGTGGTGGTGATGAGAGTTGTCGCCACGCACCATGCACTGGACACATCTGTGTGGTGGTGGTGGTGATGAGATTTGTTGCCACGCACTATGCACTAGACACATCTGTGTGGTGGTGGTGATGAGATTTATTGCCATGCACTGGACACATTTGTGCGGTGGTGGCGATGAGATTTGTTGGCATGCACCATGCACTGGAAACATCTGTGTGGTGGTGGTGATGAGAATTATTGCCACGCACCATGCACTGGACACATATGTGTGGTGGTGATGGTGATGAGAATTGTTGCCACGCACCATGCACTGGACACATCTGTGTGGTGGTGGTGGTGGTGATGAGAATTATTGCCACGCACCATGCACTGGACACATCTGTGTGGTGGTGATGAGATTTGTTGCCACGCACCATGCACTGGACACATCTGTGTGGTGGTACTGATGAGATTTGTTGCTGCGCGCCATGCACTGGCCACATCTGTGTGGTGATACTGATGAGATTTGTTGCCACACACCATGCACTGGCCACATCTGTGTGGTGGTGATGAGATTTGTTGCCACGTACCATGCACTGGACACATCGGTGTGGTGGTGATGAGATTTGTTGCCACGCACCATGCACTGGACACATCTGTGTGGTGGTGATCAGATTTGTTGCGACGCATCATGCACTGGACACATCTGTGTGGTGGTGGTGGTGATGAGAATTGTTGCCACACACCATGCACTGGACACATCTGTGTGGTGCTGGTGATGAGATTTGTTGCCACGCACCATGCACTGGACACATCTGTGTGGTGCTGGTGATGAGATTTGCTGCCACGTACCATGCACTGGACACATCTGTGTGGTGCTGGTGATGAGATTTGCTGCCACGTACCATGCACTGGAGACACATCTGTGTTTTAGATTTAAATTTCCACCTTTCTTGAAAAAAGTGCAACTCAAGAGTGCAGACACTTCTTTGTACATAAATGTAGCATCTTTACATTGACATAAATATCAGGCCCATTATCACTATTAAATCTTCCAAATTATACTGTAGAAAACACTAATTTACTCTTTTTACAAAAAGAAAATTAGCATATGTTTTAATTAATTCTCTATCTTTTGCTGCAAGCAAAAACCTGCTGCCTTATTAAAGGCTTCACACACATTACGAAAAAGCTGAACAATAGTTTATGTTTTGTGTTTTCCTTACTCACAAATAACACATCAGTAATAACAAGCACGGGTGTAAAAGTAAACTACACTTTTCTTTGCCTTCCCATGTTACAATGCAAAAATTAGGTACATAAAATGTTGGGAGGAAGTCACCCCAGGCTATAAACCCCATCACTGTAAAGCTGCATGGTACCAATCTACACTACATCCTATCTGTAAAATCTGTGCACTCCCAGTAGTAGGCCATTTATTTTCATTTGCAAGGTGTGAAAGAGCGACTGCTCCTATGTTACACATGCCCCGGCCCCTGCAATTATATCATCACAAGGCTGTGGCATATAAGGGTTAATAATGTACTGTATACAGGGGCTGCCATTCAGAATTTGAGGCGAGCGGGACTGACAAAATAGGCAGGGTTTCCCCTGGGGGGTCGGAGCTATAGATACTGTGGGTGGAGATACAGCAGGGGTGGGCATAAATTGGCATGTAAAGCAGTTTAAAAATAAAAAAAAGTTTGTCAAAGTTTGGGCAGTGGGGGTGGGTGTTATTATAACATGTCACTCTATTATATAAATGATATGATACCCTAACCCTGCTTCAGTCAGTATACTGTACATAAATACTCTCATGGCAGCGCCACCTCACACAGATATACAGTACCTTAACCACCTTCCTCTCAGACACATATACCCCAGTCCTGCCCCATCCACCATCCTCTCACAGACATATACCCCACCACTGCTAAAAGGTTAGTCCCAATAAATTGGGGAACTTATCCAAGATCCCATGTGTTTTCACACAATAGCGGGTCCTTTTTTTCGGGCGATAAAAAAAGCATATAAGTGCACAGCCCAATAATGACCATCAGTCAAAAAAACACAATAACAGGCTGTTTTTATTGGCCGAAAAATGATTGGGGCTAATTGGATTTCACCCTTCAGTATGTCTCCTTTCCATTATAATGTTTCTTTGCGACAATCAGAATTATACAAGATAATGTGCTTTATTCCATAATCACATTCAGAAATGGTAATTTTCTTTCTATTCCAGCTACATGTGAAACAGACTGTTGGTGTCACAGGAATAATTTAGGATAAGAAGAAATATCTGATGTGATAACACTAATGTTTTGGTGCAACTATTATAACAATAACAGCAACAATAAAACGATAATAAAACTGCATGCAGAAAGACATTGTTTATATTGTGCTAACATTTACCAGAATACAAAAAAACAGAGAAACACTGGGATACTTTGAAATTGTCTTATCTTGGATGGGAAAAATGCTACAAGCCTTTTTAGTGCGGAATGGGTTAATCACGCTTGGCTGAAAACGTTTACTGAGTGTGTTCTGTTAAAAAAAAAAAATCGATACCATAAAGGACAGTTTACGCTTGCGATGCATTTTTGCCCAATTAATAGATTGCCTGCGTGTTGCATATTTTGCATGACAAAGGAGGGGAATATTAAACTGCCATTCATAATGAAAATGCACTTTGCAAATTAAAAGCATCGAAACAGAAATTTTTCACCCTGTTTAGGAAATAAACAGTCCTTAACCAATTAAACTGCATTGTAATAATCCTATGATTTATGGCAAGTTGTTTAACTTTCAAAACTCGGCTAACCCATATTAAGGTCACAATCCATCATGTCTTGCTTGGAAAGTCAGCGAGTAATGGCTGCTGTATTAGCTGCTTTTGATGATAGTATGAAAGAAGTATTAGCGCTTGTCAACAAAACTGCTTACAACATAACATTAGCATGCATGCGCTGCCATGCCTATTCATTATCCTGGCAGTTTCACACATATTGTTACAAGCTTATAAAACATTGTGTTGGGTAACTTGAAACGGAGTGTGTACGGTTTGGACTGCTGATAGACTGAAAGGCAGAAATGTCTGGGCTGACTTACTTTAGCTGGAATGTAAATAGAGACGCACATTCTTTACCCTGCACTTATTGATAGCGAAAAACTGCTGAATTATTCAGTATCGGCCTCTTCTATTTGTGTCTATCAAAGTTATCAATTGCTCATCAGTCTCCGTGTCAAAACAGAATGCATTAATCTGGTTGGAAAAAAGACAAATAAATGGATACTATTACAGGGGTGCTAGCTTGCCAAACTGTCAGAGGGGAATCTAGGCAGTGACATTTTCCATCAAAAATGGGATATCTGTCTTAAGTGAGCAAATGATTCCCCACTGCGAGCCAAGAATGCACTTAGTGTACCGTAAGTAAATGAATCTGTCTATGGCGAGCAGTGCATTATCAACAGTGGTAATAGAAGCTAAGACGTTATATTTGCTACAGTGTGCAGGGCTTGTTGTGCCTGGACATTTAAAGGATTGAAATATTTGTGTAATTTGGTAATAACGACTGGCAAGTATAAGTATTTCAGCAGATTGCAGGAGTACACTCTAGTGAAGTATATATATATATAGCAGCTCACGGATCATTTTATAAAGAACAAATAAACAATAATTCTGACTTTGGTCCACTTTCATCATAAAAGCTTTTTTTTCTTACCTGTCACTGTTAAAAAGTAGCTGTGTCTAATAATGAGTGTCTGCTGTAGTGGGTGCCCAAATGTGCCAGCATGCGGATCTGGTATCTATGGGGCTAATTCAGGTTGGATCGCAAATCGCGATCCAACTGGAATTTTTATGTTCGCCCCGCAGGCGTATGCGGAGCGCACATCCTGCGCATGTGCCAGCACTTTCTGCAGAGGGGCTGTCAGTCAGGCAGAGGCGGTTGCAGGGCGGGCAATGCTCCGTTTCCAGGAAGGAGACGGAGCGTTGCGGGGGTGATGTGGTGCGAACGGGGGGCAGAGGTGGCCAAATGGGGGCGTGTTGGGTGTGATCACGGCGGCCGCCGCTATCCAGACATGGTGGCGGGACTCCTGCGGGCCGTCCTCTGTTTCTGCTAACAAGCAGAAATTGCGATATGATCACAATTAATTTCTGCTTGTTGAAGGGGGGGAGGCTCCGGTTAGCATGCTGGGCGGCCTTGGCCAGTGATGGGCGGCCCCCAGCATGGATCCAATGGATAGCAAATTCTGCTAATTAGGCCCAATATGTAATAATGCAATAAAGGAATAAAGTTGGTGCACTATTTACAGATTTTCTTTTCCTATAAAGGGGGGTATCCTATTAGCTGCAGTCATTTTACACACAGAAAAAAATGGGCTTTTATTGCGATTTTTACCAAATGGTTATTATCGGGCTATCCAATTATAGCCGGTTTTGTTCCGTGTGAAAAATCACTCTTTTTGTGATCGCAGAATAAAAACAAAATCCCCAAAAGGTGCCAGCATCGGGGATAATAGGATAGCCCCAGAAGAGTCAATTCGCCACAGAAAATTGGATACCGCCCAAAGTGTTTCACTAAGTACTCTATTATATTGTTTTCATTTTTTGCGTCTCAGCTCAAATATAGTTTAATGGACACTTAGCAACTCTTTCGGAATGTCCTGGAGACTGTTGAATTTTAGGTAGCTCTCCCAGCCTCCATTGAGAGTAGACAAGCAACCCCAGTGTGATCTGCGCTTGTTGTGTTCAGCAGCTCAATAAAATAGTTTCAAGTTAAAGATAAAAAAGAGAGCACTATACTGTAGGTGTTGTGTGTATGATAGTGAGTACATAACACCAATCAATAAATAAATGTAAAAAAAAGCCTTCCCAGTGATGTGGTAACACCAGGGACTTAATATAATGTAATTTGCATCATTATGACATTGCGGCCCCACACCCTGCAGCACAACATTGTGAATCATGACGCTGTACGTACAGTGGAGAAGCGGGGGCCGTTATAATATAATGTGACAGATGGTAGATAGTTTACTAGTATTTATGGACAACTCAACAAAGGCTTAGGGCAAAAGGGAGTTTATGTTATTTGCAGCTCACCTAAGCCAGGCTAACATGCTTTGTGCAGATTTATTTCTGCCACTTAGGAATTAATAAGAGGCAAACAAAAAAACAAGGAAAACACAGTATACATCTGTCTTTGTATACAAGAAATACACTCGCTTTGACACAAATGAAGGAAAATGTACAGTATGCCATATCAACGTTACAGCAATGCTTGCCAAACTGTCACCCCCATTGGGTCCCAGTCTTGCACACGTCTACAGACACTTGTAACACATATCACTTTCAGTTCTCCTCACTTGAGAAACGGAACCATGGTCCTATATTTAATAATACCTGCACAGATCAGATAAACGATATGATATCATATTGTTTCTACCATGGACAGTGGTATTTTCATCCACTTTTTCAGAATGATGAATATTTTAGCTAATAGTGTATAGAATATGAATTTGAATGGAATTTAAGAGAATATTGGGGAGGTTTAGGGGAAGTTCTACAAACCAGGTGGCCCATAAAACACATTGCGTATGATAAATGGTGCTCCAGCCAATAAGCTCCCAACTATCATTTTTCAAACACATGACAGGAGCTGATTGGCTGGAGCACCATTTATCATACGCGATGTGTTTTATAATTCACAACGAGTTTTATCACTCATTGATAAATGGGCCACCGAGTCTTAATGAGTGCTAATAGCATATTGACTAGTTATCTTTAATTTGCCATTGTAATTCAGTAAATAGATTATTCTAATCTAGGTATTTCACACTTTTTCATATATGTCTCTAACCATTGTACAATTTAATATTTGGTTGCCATATCTAACACAACGGGCCTGATTCTAAGGTAGGAGTAGAGCTTTAAAGATCAAGGACAAACCATGTTGCACTGCAGGTGGGGCAGATGTAAAATGGGCAGAGAGATTTAGATTTGGGAAGGCGTGTCCAAACTCAAATCTACGTGCAATGAATGTAATAATAAAGCTGTCCAGCATTTGTGGGCTATAGTACATGCAAAAAGCAGCCAGTATTTACCCTGCATGCAAAAATATTATTGTATTTCTACCCCTTGCATTACAGCATGGTTTGTCCATGCTTTTTTTTTTGTTTTACTCCTACCTCAGAATCAGCCCCATAGTGTCATATACAGTACAAATGCATAAGAAGCGCGTAGGAGGTTTCTCTAAGCCCAACATGAATGATAACTTTCTGGCTCTACATATCTGTAAGTCAAACTTCCAGCACCCAGGCCCTCTTACAGCTGGTAGGGCCCTGATGCATAATACTAGGTATTTGTTGGTACAGCAGGAAAATTTGCCCGGCTTCCCAGTACTTCTGCACCTACATTCTGGGATTGCTACAGCCAGCAGAAAACTTTGTTAAATAGCCCCCCCCCCCAAAAAAAAGAAATAAAATAGTTTGGCGCAAACAGATAGGGCTTTGTAGAACTTTGTAAACATTCTGAATGACGAAGAGATACACTGCATCTCAAGCAAAATGCTGAATGCATCAAAACTGTTCCATAGATGGGCTATTTGTTCTTCTATACTGCACTTATATCTAATAGATTTGATGTACGGTATATTACTATTTTGCCAATTCTTGCTACAATGTACAGCCAGTTGCCTTTGGATAAGATGGGGTAACCATAGGCGTGCGCAGGGGGGGTGCCTGGTGCGCACAGGCACCCCCTAATGTCTGTCACCCCCTCACACACATCTGCTGCAGTATCGGCAATCGACGAGTGTGCTAATTTCTGTCCTCCCGCCCATTGCGCCCGCCACCCCCTCCGCTCAGTCTGGCTGTCATTCATTTTTATGGTGCAGCATCACTGACGTAATCCTACTCCCAGTTCCTCTAACCTGTGGGATGTGTCGTGATGATGTCATGCCACGTGCATGCACGCTCATGCTCCCACCCACACTCTCTCTCTCCTCATCATGTGCCAACGCCACAGAATACAGCGTTCCTCTTGGAGGAGGACAAGTTCAAATTCAATATCAATATATATTTCGAGAGATTAGGATATAATGTATGGTACTAAAATATACAAATTTAACATATACTTACTAAACAGATTTTATATCTATCTATCTATCTATCTATATATATATATATCTATATCTGTACATCAATCCTCTATATTATTTAGTTTGCATTGAGTGCCAATATGTGGTGCTAGGCACGCCCATTGGGTGGTGTTAGACATGCCCAATAGGTGGTGCTAAACACGCCCTTCTAATCGTGCACCCCCTAATAAAATGTCCTGCGCACGCCTATGAGGACATGAGCCAAACAATTTTGTGTGTCTCAAAATTTGAAAGAATTTGGGAAACTTGAATTAGCATGTGAAATGCAATTACTGTTAATTGTACTTTAGGATGTGGTTTTGAAAAATAGATTTTAAAAAAGTCACATGTATTATAAAAACTTTATTTTACGTTCTCATGGTCTGATTCTGAGTTGCATGTAATGTGAATGTAGACCTGCGCTCTGGCAGGGTACAGAATGTTAATGCAACTATATGGCTGCATTCTAAGCTCACCTGTCTAAGATACTGTAGGTGACGCTATCATTGCCATGGCTAGGTGCAGGTACTGTAGGTGTAAGAATGTGGCAACCACTTTGTATAAACCCATCTAAGATTACTGATTAACTCGCTACACGCCCATGAAACACACATGAAACATTTCTATTATGTATGTCTATGACTGAGATTCGCACAACTATGAATCGCCCATGAGCTCACAAAGATGCCCATGCAGAAACACGCACGAGATGCGTCCGCATCCAGACTCGCATGAATCAGATGCAGAACCAGACCCACAATGTCTTTTTAAAGTGCTGATCTGTTTACACCAGAAGTACATTACTTCAATGTAAACAGAAGAAATATTGGCCACCAAAACCTAACCTAGCTCAAACACTGTCATTCTTTGCTTATGTATAGATCGAGTTCTGACAACAAGAATGTATTTAAGGTTTTTTTGGTCCTTAAAAAAAATCATACACCACAAAAACAACGTAATTGTTACAGAATAGATCGAGTTCCGACAGTAAGAATGTATTTAAGTTTTTTTTTGGCCCTTAAAAAAATTCATACACCACAAAAACAATGTAATTGTTAGAGAAGAAGAAATGTATTGTAGGGCTGCTAGCACCTGATCCATGACAGAAAAGCCTTAACACTAAGCAGCAATGAGCCCTAAAATCCACACATTTCACGCAAGCGTGACCATGAATATCCTACAGATAACATGGATCTAAGGCTTTACACACAGACCGCTGTCCTGACCTATAAATACTTAGAGAAAATACATTCACCCATGTATCAGCTACAAATACTAAATGGCTCAAACAAAGGTTACATTTACTAAAAGGTAGTTTGATCTTTCAATCACGTATAGATGCATTATACAGGTTTTGTTCCCACAAAGTGATACAAATTGCTATAAACTATGATTTTCAGACATTTATTTTTAATTAATCTTAATTGAACAATTGTGGAATTGTGTTACGGCTGTCAAAGGAAAAATCGTCTATCTATAAAATACAAATCCATGTAAAAGTGTCACCTGGATCGGTGGCAGGCAGCATGATGTATACACTGTTTAAGTTGTAAAACATAGCCTGGTGGCACACTGGTTAGCATTGCTGCCTCACATTGCTGGGGCCATGGGTACTATTTGTTAGAAGTAGAAATTTTAGGCTGTGTTATGCTGAAATCCCTGTGTAATATGTTGATATTATATTTATCTTTAGAATGTAAGCTCTCACGAGCAGGGCCCTCTTCCTCATGTGCTTATGCTTTTTCTTACTTTAATAATCTTCACCTGCACCAAATCCAGCAGTCTTCTGCCACCTGATACTTATTTCAGGGTCATCTGCTGATGTAGCTATATTTATTTACCCTGTACTTGCCCTATATTGTCATCAACTGTAAGTTTTCCTGTTTTGATTATTTGTTTATGTACTCTGTAATTGGGCGCTGGGGAACCCTTGTGGCACCATATAAATAAAGGATAATAATAATAATAATAATAATAATAATAATAATAATAATATATAAAGGTTGATAAATAAACCTGTGCTTCAAGTCAAGCTGGACTATCCTGCTCCAAAAACTGGGTGAGTAGATTATTTATTCAGCATCAAATATTCTACACAGCTATGCAACCAAATAAATGTATTCCAGCATATCAGTATTTAGATTGCAGTGGAGCTTACACTCCTTCATCTACTGTATCACAAACACAGCAACACACATTGCGGGACCACTCCAGTCAAGTACTGTACGTCTTTGTGCTATGTGAGGAATCTAGAACATCAGGAGGAGATACTTTCAAACAAGGGGGAGCACAGCAGCCATACACACAGCATTCTGGGTCAAAAGGAGTGTCGTCACACCACATTGCAGGTGTGCCCAATTCCCAAGGTGGCATTCCAAGGGGCTTTCCTAGTGCTTGGTTTATTTCTATTGCTCAATCTAGTTTCAAGATACTGTATTGTTAAGTTTAGGGAGGTATCCAATTAGCCACGGTTACTTACCACGGCTAGTTGTCCTGCCGGGGGCTATCCCATTAGCCCTGATAAGCCGCCAGTTGCGCCGGCTTATCTGGGATTTTATTTCACCTGCCTCAGTCAGGCAAAACCAAATCCCTAGAAATAGCACCGTGCTGTTTCTACCGAAAATACACTAGTTTCACTGAACCTGTGTGTTTTCGGTAGATAATGTATTTTTTACAGGACGACCAAATTGGATAGTCTGTAAAAAAAAAAAAAAAAATACGGGAGAAACATCAGGAAAAAAGGAAATTTTTCACGCCTGATATTTATTCACCTGTAATTGGATACCCCCCTAAGGGTGATGTGTGGCCCATTTAAAGTTTAGAGGACCATGCATGCAACCCTCAATATAGATAAAGATGCCCAATCATAGCATAACATGGACCAAAGTTAATGTCCACATTAATACCTCTTATCATTGGAGGACAAAGGGTGTGGTCACTTCATAGAGGGGCGTGTCCATAAGATGCAGAAAAGCACTATATTGCCCCTTAATTGCCCCGCCGAGTCCTATATATACCTCCACTACTGTCTGCCTTCAGGACAATGCACTGTTTCACCTTAACTACAGTTACAGTACAGTGGGACAGAGTCCTGAAATCAGGACTGTTCCGCTGAAATAGCGACGACTGGAAGCTGTGCAAAATGTTTCTATGTCTTCCAGCTCACTTTTGCTTTATTCTACATAGAAATTGGCATAATGTAAGAAATACCGTCTTGAGTAAGTTGCTCAGTAACTGCTTTCTGTACACAGCCGTCAACCTCTGTGCCAAGGACACGAACAAGCTTCTTATTAATAAAACACAAAATGACTGGATTTTTAATCTCCCCAGTTTTCTCACACATGACTATCTTTTGAAAGGTGTGTGGACTGCAAACTTTTTAAACTTCACAATAATATATAATATACTTATCAGTCCTTTAAACCCTTGCTAAAATCAATATCTATTATACAGATTTATTTGTTTCAGTACTACCTGGGATTAAGGGTTTTTTCAAGAAATTAGAAATCAGTATAACATATCGGAGGGTAATAAAAGAAGAAAAAAAGAAGGTGCTAGGTAATTTATACAAGGCAGGACTGCTTTACTGCGACTCCCATACATGTATCCCAACAGCAATGCACCTTTGAGCAAGCAGCTCCTGATTATTTAACTGCCATATTATTGCCAGGCATATTAATGGAATTGAGATGTGCATCATTAACTCGCACTCCACTTGATATACCGGCTCCCTAAGGCTAAAACAAGGGAACATGCAGCATATCTAACCAAGCTGCAAGAAGCAAACTCTGTCACAATAGACACATATGTTTGTGTATATACATATTATCCTATTTATATAGACCTATCATTTATAATGAAGTAAATATATAGTACAGATATTAGAAACAATATGGTAGCAACGGTACACAAAGATGTATTTATAATAGAGAGAGTGTAAATACAGACAGGACCACAGTATGAGCAGGGCAGAGAGGGCAATTGCCTGAGGCCCCAAGTCTCTAGTGAGTACCCAGTCCTGCATCCTCGTGGAGGCATAACACGGGCAATCATCTATTTTTATTAAATACAGAAGAAAAAAACAGGTACTACGCCTTGTATCTACCATACTGAAAAGAGTGACTGCACAGTTGCTCTTAGCCAACAAAATAAGAGAAAAGAGCTAAATGGTAAAACAGACGGTGAAATGCAAAATTATTTTTGATTAAAATATGTGCTAACATCTCTTTATTGCCAGGAGAAAGAGTACTAAGTATATCTATATATGTACATTTACATGGGTACATTTTTATATATATTTTTGTTTTGTTTTTTTAAATCTTTTTTGTTTGTTTAAGGTCCCCTTGAGTCTTAACCTAAAGTAATTGCATTATATTCATGTCATAAATAAAGCACCAAAAACAGTCTCTGAGTGACAGAATTTGGCATATGCAGCTTTTTTCTAAGACAACAAACATCTTACTCAAGATATTACATTAAGCCACATACAGATGGAGCCATGCTCATTGAGCGTGGCTACATCACAGGCAGGGGCGAACGGTGTGCCTAGGTGCGCCTGCGCCTCGGCCCACCGCCGAGCATATACAGACGCTCCCATTCACTTTGAATGGGACGCGTATGCGTGCTCCCAACGGTCCACCTAGCCGGCACAACTAGGCACAGACAGAGCCACGATTAGCGTGGCTCCCTCTGTATTCTGCACACAGTGAACTTGCACTTTCAGCATACTGCACTGGAGCATACTTGCTGACTCTCCCTGAATTAGGGATGGCCATAACTACTGTTGCCATCAACGGGAAAGAACCAGATGGTTTCCCGCCATCGATGATAAAGAACTATTGATTTTTTTTCTTCTCCAAGGTGTTGGGGACACAGAGCATAGCTCTGCCTCAACACCTGTGAAGCCACGCCCCTGGGCCCTGATTGGCCCGCGACCTGCTCAGTACTAAAGTAAGAGTGACCATCAATGGGCGAAACCATTGATGGTTCCCGTACAGATGGTTTCCACCATCGAAGTTATCCATCAATGGTTCCATTGAGGACAACCTTCGATGGATAACCCACTGATGGCCATCCCTGCCCTGAATGTCAGGGTGACCCCAGAAATAGTAGCAATTTCCCTGATTGCACCTTACCCCCATTATGTAGTTCATATATGCTTGGAAATAAAAAAGAAGTCACAGCTACTGTATATAGTATATACAGTACATTCAAATGGGATCATCAGCGCCATTTTCCAGCATTTGGCTATAAGGCACAATGATCCCTATAACTACATGCATTTTCAAATAAGGTTTCTTATGACCACTTATATGGAACCACTTGCTAGTAGAACACAGTACATAAAAAAAGAGGTGAAAAGTATTAGCGTGTTTTCATAAACAAGTATATATTACTGAATGAAAAATGTAAAAATGTGCAGGCGGCCCAGTACACGTCCACTTTAACGCCATGCTTATACTGTAGGTGTTGCTTTCAAAATTTCCCTGAAATGCTTTTTCAAAAGTAGGCAAGTACAGTATGCGCTGGAGCAGTCTCCGTGATGGATGGAACACATAGGAAGTCAATTATGAAGAACCTAGTGCAGTGTTTACCAAACTCATTCATTAAGATACTCTTACAGTCCAGGTTTTAAGGATAGCCATGGGCCTCAAATCTGGTGAGAGCCAGTGGCAACTGAGTGCCAGGCTCTGGATAGCCCTTTTCTGTAGGTATCATGACAGTGGCAAGCACAGATACGCTGCATATGATGCAAGATTACCATTGCATTTACTGTATGTTATGCCCGTTGTCTATATGACCAACATATGGTATTAAATCAACTGTAGGTCCCTATATACCTGTCCAAGGGCTAATGAGCCACTCTACCACCATATATAAACAGCTATTATATATATATATATATATATATATATATATATAAATGCTATAAACAGCAATAGTCAGCAGATCACTTTACTACGCGTAGCAGGTCACTTTACACACGTCAGGCAGGTCAGCAGGTCACTTTACATACGTCTTTACATAATCTAACTTCCTGATGGCACTAGTTCTTGAAAAAGCAAAAAACCTTGGAAAATCTTGAACATGATTTATACACAGAAGTCTGACATGAACTTTCTGTTGCTATATAGTAATACTATTAAACGGCAAATCCTCCTGAATTATTTACAACAGACTTTAATGAGCAACCTTCTAAACTGTTTCACAACATACAACAAATAAATATTTGTTATCCAACACTGCCAGCACTGTTTAGAGTGATAGCTCAACAACAATTCCTAATTTTGATTGCAAATTAAATTTGTAGCTTTTTTTTTATAGCAGTCAGCAACTGAAACACAAACAAACACGTAGATACATTAGCAGTCCAAATAATTTGCAGGCACAGGCGAGATATGCGGTGCAAGCTAAACAGGAGAACATTTGCAATTTAAAGTATAATTCATGATAATGAAAATGTAAAGCAGTAGTTCTGTTTTATTCAGTATGACAGGTTAGGAGTCCCTGTGAAGTTACAGTGAAGCAAAGAGTAGATTAATAATTTAATTTCACTCTGAAATGTGCAAGTCGGGCACCACAAGCTTTTATTCTGTTACCAGCTGCTGACCCTAATATGGATCAACCAATTAGACATCTCTATTTAATTGCTGGGTGACCCATCTAAAACTCACTAGGAATGTTCATTATGAACAAGCTCAATTGCCTCTAATAATCAGAGTTATCCCACTACTGGAGACAAATGATTTGATAGAAGAGCACAAAGCTTCTAGAAAAAAATGCTGGATTATTCCAGGCCTTGTTCAGTAACAAGCACATCTTAGTAACAAGTCCTACGTTTTTTTTTTATCCCCTTTGGCAGAGTACCAGCCCTCTCAGATAACCCCACATAAAGCAAATACCATTTGTCTGAAGTTACATTTGCTTCTTGTTATCACAACTTATGCAACTTAATTCGTTATTCAACGAATTCACTTTCTTGCTTATTAGATGCAAGGTAGCTTCTCTCCCCCCAAGGCCGTGTATGCAAAAGACTGCTTGTAATCCTGTCACTTCAAACCTCTCTAGGCTCTAACACTGCTCCAGGAATTTGAAATAAAGAAGCAAACAATTTAGATTTATTCATGACAATATTACATCTACAAATGACAAAGGAAAGGAAGCAGAGTAGTTGCTTATAAAAAGTTAAAAATAGTTGAGACAAATGAGCTACTTAATAGATGAAAATGAGGAAGAAAAAAAACCACACGTGGCCTGTAACCCCAAAAAACAAAAGAAAAAAATATGTCAAGGTATTTATTCATGTCATGCTTTCATTTCGACCTTGTTTTATTGTACTAGTTGGACTGCATTGTGATGAAATACTATGTCAATGTCAAGTCTTAATCAACACAGTACTCATGCATTATAAAATATATTCAATTACGTTTAATATTAATATAACTATGAGCTAGGCTATGCAATGTTTAGTGTATAAGGACCATATGTAGGCAATGGTACTGTACACTATAGGAATTGTGACATTTTAATTGTACCGGTCACAGAGAAATAACTGTAAAGGGAGTAGGCTGGTACCTGTATGATATATGATGAACGCAAAAGTGGGTGCATTATTTGCGAGTGTAGGATAGACTGGTGCAATGTGTAAAGTCGACACAGAGCTAGTACTCTATATGAAGGAGGAACAGCCTAGAATATCAGGTATATGGGGACCTATAGTTGATTTAACACCATGGGCCAAATGTAATAGAGTGAGAGTTTTAAAAGGTGAGAGATTTGGTAAGGTTTTGCAATTTTTTTTTAAAGTGGCAATCATTTACACAGCAAGATCAACCTGGTTTTGCAGTGTAAATGATTACCACTTTTAAAAAACTGAAAAACCTTACCAAATCTCTCACTTTCTGAACCGCTCACTGTTTTACATTTGGCCCCATATGTTGGTCATATAGGCGGAATGCAGTTAATATACCAGCTGTTGGGATCCTGGCGTTCAGGAAACCGACGCCGGAATCCCAACAGCTGGTGAAATGCCGCTGGCCAGAATCCCGACAAATGCGGGGTATGCCCACTTGGTTGGTAGGCACAAGCCACCAGCTTAGTCTGAATATAACCTGTGCCCAAGGCGTGGCAAGCTGCCTCGTTGCCGAGGACTCACTGCCGGGATTGCGACAGACGGGATGCCGCTGTCGGTATAGTGACAACCAGCATCCCGTCTGCTGGTCACGCATATGTATTCCATAAAGGCATCGGGCATCACACAAATGAAATGGTAATCTTGCATCATATGCAGATTATCTGTGCTTGCCACTGTCATGATACCTACAGAAGAGGCCTATCCCTAGCCTGGTACGCAGCTGCCACTGGCACTCACCAGATTTGAGGCACATTTCGTTTCACTGAGCCTATCCAAGCTTGTCCTGTTCATTTTGGTATATCAGGCTCTTGAAGTATGGGGCAGTAAGTATTGTGATGGTAAAGATTTTGTACGCAAGAAAGGGGATTGACCTGGGAAAACTGGGATATGTGGCAGTCCTATGGCTAACTATAACTACAGCCTTGGATACAGTTACATAAACCAGTATATTCTCATTTCCATAAACTTGCTATGTATGACATATAAATCATGAATGGCACTTCATATCCCTCTGGTTTGTTACATTTGACAATGATTTTCTCTGTGACTATTAACATCCCCTCATTCCGTCCACAAGGGACATAAGAATCTTACCAGTGTACTAAGATGAGGACATGTAGTAAGTACAATGTAATAAGCTCAGATGAAAATGTACATTGTTCTAAAGTGGACTGGTACAGACTAGGAATGTAAATGTCTGATAAGAATCAGTTGGAGATTATATGTGATTATTGATGTAATTATGCATTTTATACTGAGCACATTTTATAATGAGCTTTCTGGGGGCACATTGATCCTCTTACACACAGGGAAATTTCCCACAATTTAAATGAATAGAAACAGCAGACAGAATATTATGTGGGTGACCAGCATCATATAAGAAACAGATGCACCTACAGTACATGCAGTATGAGAGTAGTCGCAGATTACGTGAGAGAAACCACAGTCGAGCCATTCTTGTCCGGCAGACATATTATAGGCCTAATTGTAAATTAAGCCCTGCTAACACCCACGGCCAGGTTGGTGCATAGGTGTTTATGGAAATCCCCAGTGGGCCCCACTTGCTTGAGGGCCCCTCCTTTATATGACAGGTTCCAGACAGTGCACTGAAATTATTCATAGTTACTCTACATGACTATGGATGAACTTGGGTACTTGGGGGTCTATCCAAGGCTTAATAAACATACCCCTTTGTTCCCTTCAATGCAAACAACAAGATTAGCCCTCCTGCCAATCAAAATGTGCAGTCCTGACATACCCCTTTTCTCCTTTATAAAGGGTCCCTGTTCTTTTCAGGCTAACTAGGTCCCCTCTAATGGTTGGCCAAGTCGCGCTATACTTGTTGACCCTTGTTGACCACACCCCCTGCTGAGGATAGCCACACCCCAAAAGCTTGGGCCACAGCATTCCCTGGTGGGCCCTTCATGCCCAAGTCCAACACTGCTACCACCTAATGCAGTGATAAATATCCTACTAATTATTATATCCCCTAATTATTACCTACAGTATTGCCTATCTAGTGGTAGGGCCTACTTACCTCTCTGTTTGTCTGTTAATTCTAAGGGATTGATTTATCAAACCTTTGAAAGAGAACAAATGTTTTCCATTTTAAAAAATCAGATTTGCGCTATCATTTATTTAGTCAATTCATAAAATGATAGCTAGAATCTGAGTGGTTACTATAGGCAACTTCTCTACTTGTCCTCTTTAGAAGGTGATAAATCTACCCACCAGTGTTATTACCATGTTCCACCACAATGTAATATGCCGGTGATATATAAATTAATACCGAAAGAAAAACTTGCTAAGCAGTTGTTGTTTTCTGATATCAGTCATGTTAGACTCAGATAGGTTCCTTGCACTGTAATTCAGTATGATTATGGAAATCAGATGTGCCTAGAAAATGCATTATTTTTCCATGTGTCAGTCTGTACTTTGTATTGCTTTGCTGCTCTGTTTCCTCCACCCAAATTATGTCTATCATGCACTACCTAACATGCATTTTTCAGGTACTCTGTTTCATTTTGGAATCCCTCCATAAAATAATGACTTGTCTGGAGGACCTCTTGTTTCCATTCCACAGTACAATATCAACTTTCAAACAACTTCTGTTTTTAGGTCACAGATTAAACTGCAAAAGATTAAGATATGCACAATCGGAACAAAATAAACCCCACCCTGATCCACACAGTAACTATCTCTAATGGGTGACACTCTGTCCAGATTTCTGTAAACTCCACCTCTTATGAGATCCCTACAGTAACTTGATACTGTCCCACCACAGTCGGTAGATATGCTATAGTATAAAATCCATTGGAGGCAATAAAAGAGATGCAACTGCTCAGAAAACATAAATATTTTATTTTTGAGTTTTTTGTTGTTGTTGTTGTTGTTAACTTATTAACTGAATCACATTATTCCCATATTTTAAGTTGCAGTTGATATCTGGGACAGATATATTTGTTCATCATTTTACAAATCTTGATATTTTCTACTAGTGAGAGATTTTAAAAGTCACCTAGTGATTTTACAGTGCAACCATATGCTAGATAAAGATATTTAAGCTGTCAGGATAAACCGCTTCTGTTTTCATTTTGCATTTATTTCACTGCCAGACTCAAGGCATACATTTTTCATCACCTGCAACGCTATGAATAAAAGATTAAAAAAAGAACTGAGAAGCGATTCTAACACATGCAGTGTATGCAGGACATTGTGGAGACACAGTATGCATAACTAGATGTTTAATTTTCTTCTCTCTTTTTTTTTTTCACGTCAGGAATATTATTATATGGGTTAATACATCACCAACTAATTTCCAGACTAGCAAGGCTCACACTACACTGTTATGGACCAATTATCTGCTATCTTATTGATGAAAAGTCCTGTCACAAAACAACACTGAAATGCATTATGGACTTTACTACAACAAAATGGACTATAAGTGATCACAAGCAGGCAAAAGTACCTTGACATTTTTATTACAGCATTGTGAGCGAGAGGGATTTGGTTTGCACACCAAAATTTGTTAAAGGTATGAAAAGGTGCATCTTTGATGTAACAAACATTACATAATGCAGGACAAGAATTTAGGAGCACTCTTTAGACCCTAAAGACATATATTTTGTCACCAGCTGAGACATAAACATTTTTTAAGGATGAACCCAGTGTAATGTGTGACCTTGCATTTCTTAAGAAATTTTATTTTGATCCACCATGCAACACTTTGGCTATTATTTTTACCATTGTCATGAAAAAACATATATAAGTGCCACTAATTACAAATGGCGAGCCAGCGCCAATCTCTCTAGAGCAGAAAGACTAGCTCTGCAAAACTTATGTATTTATATATCATGACATTGTAATCCTACCTGCAAATACATGGGGCGGCATAGTGTTGCAAAATGTGATAGACTATAGGAATGACATTTACAAACAACTGAGTGATGAGAAGGTCTATGAAAACTGCAACAAAATCTTACAGAGCACTTCCAGTTGCAGTTGGAAGACATCTTCTCCAAGGCATTAGATGCAAGAATCATTACCAAAAGGATAAAAAAAATCCTGATACAGCAATATCCAAAGATTCTGGTACTGTATACAATGCCTAAACTGCATAAAGATGCTGATCATTCACCAGGAAGGCCCATAATAGCAGCCCATGACTCCTTATATTATGTGGCGTTACAATTCCTAGACTTCCACCTACAGCCGGTTGTTTAATCTTAGCCCTCATTCTTAAAGGATACATCCAAGTGCATTATGAAATTACAAGAGCTTTCCCCATTAAACAACAAACACTTGATGTGAACAGTAGACGTGGTAAGCCTTTATACTAGTATTTCAAATTTGAGGGTGCAGCAAGCTACAAGACAAATTTTGATAAATAGTGCCAACTACTCAGGTTCCGATATAGACTTCTTTATGACCTTATTGGAATTAACACTTAAAAGGAATATTTTTTTTGTTTCATGGTGCATTGTACATTCGGAAACTACAGCAGGATGTGTATTGGGATCCTGTATGGCTCCCAGCTTCACTAATTCTTTATGTTTCAGGTTGAGAAGAATATTTATTGTGAGGATGCTAACACTAATCAATAAATCACCTTTTATTGCAGATATATTGATGAAATCTATCTTCTATGGTTCTCTGAGCAACAACTTATAGAGGCTCTATCGTGTATCAAGCAAAGGGGCTCCAACATCAAACTTACCCATGAGGTAAGTGATACCACCCTACACTATTTAGATGTGACAGTATCCTTTAGTGACAACAACAAACCAGTGGACATTAAAACGCTATTACAGGCAGGGAGTCATCACCCTGAATCTCTTAATCGAGGGCTCCCATACTCCCAGTCTGTTCAAATTTGAAGGATCTGCAGTATGGCCATAAAAGAAATAGATCTGTTAATGAACAAACTACTGACAGGAGGTTATAAATAGGGAAACCCTGAAGGAAGCGAAATCTAAAGTATAGGCTTTACCAAGATTTGAAGTTCTTAATCAGAGACAGAAAGCTGACAATACCAACAGGTTGATTTAGCCAATGGACTATACTACTGCCTCTACTGAATTAATACTTCTATAGCATGAGGAAAAAAATGGAAAGATACTCTACAAACCCTTCAACTTTGGGGTCTAAATTAAATATTTAGCTATAATTGTTTTTTTTTGTAGTGTTTAGCTGTAATATGCCCCTCATTTATGTATCTTTTGGTTGTTTATATATTTGATACAAGTTCTTTCTTTTTCTGTTTGTGGTTTGTTTTCTGTTTTTTATTTTATTTTATATATATATATATATATATATATATATATATATACTCACCAAACCACCGGCACTCAGACGGCCTCCATAGCTAACTTGCTCCGGTGCCCCCCACTCGGGTATGGTAACCCCACTATATCCACCAAAGAATGAGGCGACACTCGGAGACTGGTGCAAAACTGTTCAAATGTGTATTAAATCCACAGCATCACATATGAACATTCTGGGGATGTACTCCCCTTCATCGGGAACATGAGAGGCATGACAGCATTATAAGGCATAACATATACTCATCACAGATGTAAGACAACAGATAATGTAATGGTCTCATCCTCCACTGTAAGTCAGTGTTACGCACACCAGTGCTAACAGGAGTATACCGGTGTATGAACAGAGAGGGAAGCGAAGCAAACGAACTCACAGACAGTATAACATAACATACACAGGAGGTGATGGAATAACTAATAAACACAAAGTGAACGGAGAAGCCCAAAGGCTCAGGAATTGGGTGTCTCCCTAGTGTCAGGAATGCTCAGATGGAATAGAGCGGACAATGAAGCGATGTGTAGTGATTTAACATGTGGAGCACCTGAAATGATGTTGCTAAGAGCAACAGAAAAAACCCCAAAGGGTTACCAACGGGTGTGGGAATAAACTCCTTGGTCAGAGATAGAAATATAGACACAAGGAGAGTATCCACAATCCTAACCCCCACTTGCAGGGCACAGGTTCAGCTTACTGCCACTAAACTGACACCTGGACGCCCTGCACAGTGAGGGAGGATTAAGCAAGCAGGTCTGAGAGTACAGCCGCAAACCTGCTGGGTTCACAGAATAGCAAAAGAACCCCAGCAGGTCAAACAACTGACTCCAGTCTTACTGCTAGGTCCGGATTGGCAGAATGAAGTACCGAATCCCAAGGCCTATTCGCAGTAAGCAACAAGTAAATACAAAGTCACACAGTACTAGCTAACTCTCTGGAACTGACTAACAAACAAAGATTCAGCAGCATTTGCCTAGCCTGAGAGGATGGTTTATATAGCAGGTGCTGTCCACGCCCCACTCAGACCTCACAGACTGTGAGCACAAAACCAGCGCCGGATTCCCTGCCGTGCACAGAGCCTGTAACCACTACACAGTAAAAACCCGGACCGGAGTATCAGCTGCGCTCAGGTTACTTCGCTAACACTTGCTTCCCGGTTGCCATGGCGACGTGGCAGCACAGAGCAGGAGATCCTAACAGTCAGCCTAATGTCGACAGCTGTTTCGGTGCTATAAATGCACCTTCATCATGGACACAGGTCGACTGACAAATGAACCCTTACATGTCCCAATGCTAAACAGACGTGCCTGATGTGTAGACGCCAATTGAAGCATTTTTAATTGAGGAGCAATGCATGCCAACTCTCCTTGAGTGCCCGTATTGTCTTGACCAGATATAGCAAATTGTAAGGGCATTTGGTTACATACATGTTAAAGTGAGTATCACAGTTCAGGTGATGCCAAACGTTGTGAATAATACCATAAACAGAGTCAGTGAAGGTTTCACCAACACACAAAAATGTACAATTCACACATCTGTGACATTTGAAGGACCCATTTTTAGCCTGAAACCAATTTCTGGTCCTAATTGGACATATATATCCGATTTGGCAATAATGTCTTTAAAATTGTTACTTATTTTGTAACAAAATATTGGGTTTTCTCTGTTTAAGGATCCCAATACAGAGTCTGATTGGAGTATATGCCAATGCCGTAAAATCCCATTGCATATATGGCTAGATGCA
This sequence comes from Pseudophryne corroboree, assembly GCF_028390025.1. Classification (NCBI taxonomy): domain Eukaryota; kingdom Metazoa; phylum Chordata; class Amphibia; order Anura; family Myobatrachidae; genus Pseudophryne; species Pseudophryne corroboree. The sequence goes on from NC_086444.1 coordinate 201,068,197, forward strand.
GCTGAATACATTAAGAAGATAATGCAGTCTTTATCAATCTTTTCTTTACTACAGAGAATACCCTCACGCCTTAGGGTCATGCATTTATCAATGGCCTCTTTGATCTAATTTTCTGGATAGCCTCTACAAATGAACCTATACCCCATCTCTCATAAAGCTTTAGATAATTCCAAACCATCAGAAGTGATACGTACAACCCTCAGTAGTTGCAATAAAGGTGGCCCACGTTTAAGGAGCATAGGATTAAAACTATCAGCCATCTTACCTGTTGGCTTCCTAAAAAGTCTCGTAGTAATCTGTCCAATGGATTGAACCACACATAAATTTACATAGTTGATGGAAATAGTACTATAGGCCAGTGTAAATCTAATTTTGGTGTCTAGAACATTGAGTGCATCTATAAATTTAGTCAGGAGCAGATCACTACCCATCCACACCATGAAGAGATCGTCAATTAATGAACATAAAAACAGATGTATTTCAAAAAAATTGGATGAGTCACAACGTGCTGATTCTCATACATAGTCATATATAGGTTAGCATAAGATAGGGCCATGTTAGACCCCATTGCTGTACCTCTTAACTGTAAATAAAATACATTTTCAAAATGAAAATATTTTTTATACAGCACTAACTCAATCAGTAACTGCAAAACTTCAGTGTTAAGGCCTTCATAGTGTGGACTTGCAGTGACCATGCTTTTGACTGCTTCAATTCCATCAATATGATCAATGTTAGTAAAAAGACTAGTTATGTTTAATGTCACCAACAAGCTTTTATCTGGTAAAGTACCCAGTGTATTTAGCTTGTTGATAAAATCATAGTTGTCTCTAACATAATATTCCATGTGTTGCACAACTGGTTGCAATATACTGCGAAAGTGGTTGACACAATGATCCACATGAGGAGATAATAGGCCTCCCAGGCGGTCTAACAAGTGTTTTATGAACCTTTGGCAAGACATAAATCCTCGGAATGCACGGATGTGTTTGAGTAAGAAATTGAGCTGTGTCTTCATCATTCCAGTTATTATTAAAACCCAATAAGATAACCTTGTCAATCTCCTTCTTATATGCATATGTTGAATCATAAATCAAGGATTTATAACAATCTATGTTCGACAACTGCCTTTTAATCTCATACACATAGTCCTGTTTGTCCAGGAGAACCATGCTACCTCTTTTGCCCGAGGGACCTATCACAATGGTATCGTTATCTCTAAGAGACCTCATTGCTGTATTTTCATCTTTACTTAAATTAGAACAAGAGACTTTCTGATTGTCAATAAAGTGAATAGTATCACTTTTACCAAGCTAATGGAAGTCTTTATAGGAGGATTCAAACATGGAGGATCAAAGCATTCACAGGCTTAATAATGGTCAATATCTGAAATGGCTTTTTTTTTAATTCCTGTAATTCCTGTGCTTTGCATATTTTACTGCTTTCGTAGTATCTTCATTTGGATTTTTCCTCTTATTATTAGATTTGTTTTTATTAGATTTATTTTACTTTGTGAACCTTTGGATGCCTTTCTATCTGGCTGGCTACTTTCATCGGTTACCATGGTCACATGACATGAAATAATTCACATCTACTGCTGCTGTTTTAGTTCATTACTATGACACAGGATGCTTTGGGGTTTGCACCTCTGTAATTAGTAGTGAAGTGCATGTTTAATGTTGCTAATTGCCATGACTTTGTATACTTGGTTGCTATGATACTGTGCATTTGGTCCTGTGCTTCCACTCCCTGCACTTGGAGAGCAGTGGACAGCTTACTACTGTCCTGTGTATGAGAAAATTCAATAGAAATAATACAAAATTCCAAAGTTGCAGAAACAAAAATCTGAGACAGATTTAGTTATCAGAGGTGATTGGATGGGTCTTTGAAAATCTTTGTACAGTGCCCTGTGCTGGACTCTCTATCAGGGGTAATGATAGCCTTTCTGTCATCAGTGGCAAAGACTCATCATGGCACCCCCACATTCCAGTGGATAGTAGTCATTTTCTACCTATATGACCACCATATAATACAGACAGCATCAGTGGCAACCATATACAACAGACAGCATTAGTAACCACCATATAATTAAGACAGCATTAGTAAACCCCCATATAATACAAACAGAATTAGTGAATGCTATATACTACAGACAGCATTAGTATCCATGACATAATACAGACAGCATTACACTCCATAGAGAGAAAACAGCACTATAGGTGAAAACAATAAAAAATATAAAATGATTGTATAAAAATAGATTAGATATACAGCTTGATATTAAAAGCAATTTTATATTTCATTTATAAAAAGCATAATAAATAAAAAAATCAAACACATATAATAATTGCATACTGTAGGTTTAAATTGAATACAATTTGAGCAATATGTATTCCTGGCACCAACTTTGGAAATATGGATAGTCCCCAAGAAGAAAAACACTGAAACAATCCCGTCCTCCAGGTCCACAATATTATTCTGTAAATGCGTGGTACTGTATGTTAATATACAGGGAAATTGATTAGAGGGGATCGCTATGTTATACCGCCGCATGGGATGCTGAATGTCAGTATATCGACATTGGCATCCTGAGCAATGGAATGCCGGCAGGGGGGTGAGCCCCTTGTGGGCTCGGTGATGAGCTACGCTCGCCACAGGTTCTATTCTCCCTCTATGGGTGTCTTGGACACCGATAGAGGGGGAATCACCTACCTCGCCGGTATACTAGCGGCGGTCTGGTAACTCAGTTGGGATCCCGGCATCGGTATTGTGACAGCCGGGATCATGATGAGCGATATGCTGAACGCATACCGATTAGAGAGATCCTATATTACCAGTCTCAAGTGAGAGGTCCATACAGTCCTTAGCACGCAATCCTCACAATTTCAATGACTGTAGGTGTCTCCACACCGACCAGATTGCTCTCTTGTCCTGGTATCCTGGTTTGGGGAGGTGCGGTTTGGGGGATACAGGAGCTGCTGTGTTGAATATAAAGTTGTTTACAGCCTTTTCCAGAGGAATATAACTCAGCTTCTTCAGAAACAAGTAATTTCTATAGAATTAATATATATTTTTTATTGTATTCATATTCACCTATAGAGCTATTTTATATCTATTTCTATATACAATAGAGTTTCTCAGGTTTAAACAGGCAGCACCAGGGGGATCACAACTGTTCTATATTAATGACTAAAATGTACAATAGTATGATTATATTTGAGCTTACCCCATTTCATGTTATGGCACTCAGGGCCGGATTAAGGTTCACATGATCCTGGGTGTGACCTGTACTGTGTGGGTGTGACAAATGCCTCATTGTCTCCCTAAATAAGTAAAAGTATAAAAAAGGGCATAATTTTGTGGGGGAAATAGAAATACAATTTGAATATTTATTTCCTGCCATGAGGCTAGATGGTGGCTGGTCATACTTATGTTGTTATGATGATAGGACTATTTTTATGTGGTCTGGAGCTGTAGTCCATTTGCCCCATTGTTAATTAGGCTCTCCTGCATTTAACTTTATAATAATAATAATAATAATAATAAATAATAATAATAATTTTATTTATATAGCACTCTTTCTCCAATAGGACTCAAGGCGCTTAAAAGATAGAATGAACATAATATAGTACAGAAACAATGAAGTCAGAAAATACAGAGAGCATGGAGATACTAAAGGGACATTATGGAAATGCTTGAGTAAACAGGAAAGTCTTGAGTCTATTTTTGAAGGATGCTAGAGTGGGGACCTCTCGAACTGTGCGGGGAAGTGAGTTCCATAGAGTCAGAACTGCATGAATAAAAGCTTGACCCCCCAGATGAATTATGGGAGATTCTAGGTACTGCTAAAAGTCCTTCATCTACAGATCGCAGTAATTGAGTGGGCAGTATGGAATCAGAAGCTGCTTCAGGTACCTTGGGCCCTGGTCATGTAGTGCTTTGAAACTAAGTAAGCCAATCTTGAAGATGATTCGCCATCTTACAGGCAACCAGTGAAGGGAGTAGAGGTATTTTTTCTTTACAATTTACCATACAGGGCTGGTACTGACTTACAGAGGGGGCATTGTCACATCCAGGATGTGTAACTATAGCTCCTCCAAAAAAAGAAATGAAAAATACTATGCGCAACACTGTTAAGTGGAGTCATACACTGCGAAGGGGCGCATCTGTCCCCCTCAACAGCTGTCACAGCTGATCTGCTATCACCCTTTCCCTGTCAACCACTGCCTTGCACTGTCACCCTCTTCCAGGTGTCACCCACTGCCTCTCACTAGCATCACCCACTGCCTCTCTCCATCACCTTCTCCCTGTCACACACTGCCTCTCTTCGTCACCCTCTCGCCTGCATCACTATCTCCACATCACCCTCACTCTCCTGTCACCCTCTGCCTTTCCAAGGCATCACCGTCTCTCAGTCACATGGATATGGCATTCCCTTTGAGGCCATGCCCCTTGTTGTGAGGCAAGACCACACCCACTCTTCCAGGAGTATGCACCTTCGGTGTGCACAAATTTCACCCCCCACAACAACTTCTACCTCTGTCATGGTGTCCCCCTGTCATTTTGTTCTGGATCCACCACTGAGTGCGGGCTTGTGGTGTCCCCTTCCTCAGACTCTGCCACCTGTTCACCTGTCTCTGTGTTGGATGTATCAGCCATACCCCGGGACTGCTGGAGTCGGAGAGCTGAATGCCTGAACCATGCAATGAGGGGAGAGGCTGCTGTGTAGATGGAAGCCAGGTGCAGGGCTGTCAAGAGAAATCCTGGACCCCGGTACAACAACTTCCTGGGCCCCCACACTGCTTTAGGGGTGTGTCTAGCACAAGAAGCACCCACTCACAGGAGCATGGAATGCTTCCTAGCCAGGGCAGTAGAGAGCCTGGCTGGGCCCAGGTGCTTTTCAGGGGGCATGGCCTAATCACAAGAGGCATGGCCATGCACCCTCAGAAAAAAATACAGAATCAATTGTATTTTAAGCACCTCCATGGCCACACTGCAGCCCAGCATACAGCAGCGTGTGCTGGGTTGAGAAGAAGACCTGCAGCTGCTGCTGCCAGGTAAGAGGGGGGTGGGGACCTGGGCCCCCACTGGGCACCTCCATCAGACCTGGGCCCGGGTAATTTGTACCCTCTCCTCCCTCTCTCAGCACCACTGGCCAGGTGAGCAGGAAACGGCAGCTTTCCAGTCTCTCTCACTCCGGCTGTCCATTCTGTATGAGGTTGCTGTCAGGGCTGTCCAAGCAGGGAGCAACGGTGGTTGAGACCCGGGAGCTGGAGTTAATAAGATTCTATGTTCAATTTATTCTGACTTCATCCTGCCCGCTTGTTCCTACCGCTACTCCCAACCCCCCGGTGTATAAAGACGTACAAAGTATTATTGCAGAGCCTGTAGACACTGACAGGGGGCGTTTCAATCCTAGCATATTTGGACACATGGCTCTACGTATACCAGGGAAGGTCATTATAGCAGCATCAGCATAAAGTCACAGGCGCAACAGCAGCAGAAGACACAAGGAAGGCTGCAACTGCCCCCTCAATAGACCACTCCCTCAACAGACCCCACCCCCCATTAGGGCTGCTTCCATAAATTTCCCGGGCTGGTTTTCCATCCAAATCCGCCCCTGGAACAGACCCAAATGCTTAGCAGGCAAATCTGGGAAATTAGTATGTAACTTTATAACCTGGGTCCAGGCCCCCCCTTAAGGGGTAAATATACTAAGATGGGAGTTCTATTTAGGATGGGATGTTGCCCATAGCAACCAATTGGATTCTACTTTTCATTTATCTAGCACCTTCTAGAAGATAATACCTGGAATCTGATTGGTTGCTATGGACAACATCCCATCTTAAATAGAACTCCCATCATAGTATATTTACCCCTAAGTCTCTGTGCCCCATAGAAATGGCACCATTTGCACTCACTATAGTTACACCCATGAACTGTACGCCTTACACCTCCCTGTAGCCAAACCTGCTCCTCTGGACGCCCCTGACAGCTGGCGCCAAGAGGCCAACGCCTCCATTGCCTCCAGGAGTAAACGCCAGTAAGTCTGTTTTAGTGTTTATACTTTCACATCTTTAAACCAAATATATAATAATGAAATACACCTGGAGTACAGTTGTGCATACTGCACAAAATAAAAAATTGTTTACAATAATTCAATGACAAAAATTTTGGAGAAATGTAAACTTATACCCTAGCACACCCAAAGGGGAATAGGTGGTCATTCTCCTTAACTTAACAGCAAAGTTTGTTTGTTGAAAATAAAAATAAAATAAAAACAATTTAAACTTTTAATTCCTAATTAAGGCTCAGTTTATGTTTTAAGCCGAAGGATGCGCTCAGTCCCATGAGATTTTTGAGCTTACACTTAAGGCATTACTTTATTTCACTCCTAAGAGTTTTCATTTTTAACAGCATTTTACATTTCCATACTCTCAGATTAACCCTGAGAGGTCCATGGGTAAGAATTCTTCTTATCTCCCAAATGCAGGCACTCTCACTGCAGTGTAAATGGAATGCTATGCAACTTGTGTCCATCTGTGTCCAAAGATTTCTCAGACCTGTACTGGTGTTAATTGTCTGCATGAAAATAGGCAGTTGGTTAATTATTCAACACTTCAAAATTAATTCAATATATATTTTATGCATATTAACTTTAGAAATTGGCCTTTCATGACTCATTTTTTCTCCAAGGGCCTAGCTGAAGTGTCCTTCATTATGGATAATGAAAGGAACGCTGCAGAGGACACTTTTTTACCCCATGATCACAATTTTAGTTCAAATATCTTAATTTCTGGTACATTCCAAAAACTTAAATATACATATTCGCAAAAAATTACTGTTTTCTTCTCTGTATATGGCCATAGTCTACAGTATTTTAGTTTTGTGGTCACTGTGGTGTATACAATGTTACTGTACATAAACCACTAAAAATGTTTTTGGCTGTTTACAAGCATGTATACATGGTTTTATTTTGTTGTTAGCTCAAAGTACTGTGTAGCTTTATTTTCACACAGATTTAGAGACATCCACGGACAACTTCTACCTCTAAATTTGTGAATACTATTTACATTCTCAACAGTGTAAGATACTTTGGTCAAGGTACAAAAATGCACCAACAGGGTGGGAGTTGCGGAAAGTTGTGGCGATCTCCATCACTAAACAGCAGACGCAATTGGCCCCTGTGTCGGTGTGGCTGGGCTGCTTCAGGTCGGCACACACTAACACTTTATTAACACTTATGATTTTCCCTATCACTTTGTATATATTGTTTTAATCACACCACTTACATAGCACTTCTGTGCTTCTTATTAACCCTTATTAATTCTCACCTGTGTGCTGACCTGGGGTGGCCGACCTGTGCCGACATCGTGGGGTCCTGCACCCCGGACCCATACCTAGTATTAGGGACCCCCAGTGACGGAGAAGCCTTGTCGATCGGCCTGGGGGCTTAACCCTATATCTGCAGATATACGCAACTAAGATCTCCGTATTATCTGACTATTATGTAGTAATATTTTTCACTCGGTGTGCATTAGGGAACACATTGTTTTTTCCTGCATATGTATAGAGACAGGTCAGGTGAATAGCCAAATAAACACTATCACCTTGAGTATCCTCAGACGCAAGGACTATTACTGTATTCGGGGACAAGGGTCTTCACTAGGAAAATAAGATACATTAAAATACATTAATCCTATCTTTATAGTGATGATCACGCAAGAAAAAAATCACTAAAATGTCCATCTGGTGTTATACCACCTATATATTCATCTCTTGGATTCAGGAAACACATACATACACACATATTTTATATATATATATATATATATATATATATATATATAAATAGCAAAAAAGAGGCGGCACTCGGAGACTTTAAAGTATAAAAAGTGTATTCAGCAGAGAAACCTGGGGGAACGTATATATATATATATATATATATATCTATCATACTTGCCTACTTTTGAAAACTAGAAACGGAGAAACACAGTAGTGTACTCCTTAAAAAATATACTTTTAGTATCGAAACGCATTGGTGGGATAAAGGATGCATCTATTTGGACTTCTGACCCAGAACCAGGAAGACTGTTCCAGGGACGCCTGAGGTTTCTCCCAGTTCATGCACTATTGTCTACCTGTTGTAGACCATACCATCTGGTAGGAGCCCATTTACCTGCATTGCCACTGTGAATTTTATTGTTCCATGTGCTTATGTCTGTGCTTGACAGACCTATCCACTTGGTAGGAGTCTGTCTTGCTGCTGTATTTTAATAAATATCTGTCTGTACGGTTTTACACTATGGTGGTTCTCCGTTTTATATTTCCATGGTCCCTGGAGTAATTACGGACTAAGGGACAGCAAGGAGGTGGTCTTCAAGTCCAGTGGAAAAAAACGGGTTGACTCTGCTGCCATACGTACCCATTTTGTATACCTAAACTGTAGACATAATCCTGCTGTACGAATCCAACTTACTTAAGTCTGTGACTGTGATTTTTAATATTGACAGTATTACACTATGCGGGACATTTACTAAGCAGTGATAAGAGCGGAGAAGTGAGCCAGTGGAGAAGTTGCCCATGGCAACCAATCAGCACTGAAGTAACATCTATAATTTGCATGCTATAAAATTATATAGAGCTGCTGATAGGTTGATGGGGCAACTTCTCCACTGGCTCACTTCTCCACTCTTATCACTGCTTAGTAAATGTCCCCCTATGTCTGTATTTTTTGTTTTGTTTTTATGAGGTTTTGAGTACGCACCATCCAGCTGGAGTACTTCAAGATTGTGAAGGACTTTACTTACTAAGTATCATGTGCACTTGTTGTAGGATGGACCTTCCTTGTTTATTCTTGTTTTTTAGTGTGGGTGACACTTTTCCACCTCTCCAATTAGCAGCCATGTGCGCACTTGTGGTATTCTCTCCATATTCTTTGTTTATATATCAATGTTTCTAAATATATTTCTTTGTATTTATGTGGTTTGTATCCCAGAAATGAAGTACTTATAGCTTATAGAGTTTTACAGAGTTGAAGTATAATTCTTCTGACTGTGGTGTGTGTAAAATGCAGTCTCTTTCGATCCTTAGGAGTATTTGAGGATTGCATCAGTGCTTCTCCGATTATCTTATGATACTTACAACTGATTTGGAAGCATGAGATTGTGAGAAACTATGAAATCGAGTAAAACAAAGTAACGGTAGTGAGAAGTCGGGTGCTAAGATGCTGCCTCTCCATATGTCATCCTGACAGCCCACTCATAACAATGAGAAATCCTCTAGTTATGCCAGAGGGTATATTTAACACTCACGGGGTTAAGGCAACTAGCAGTGGAGCCGGCTCCTGGAGGATGCTAAAAAATAATCTAAAACTGGGAACCATATGAATAAAATATGATATTAAAACTAACTTCTCTCGCTATCATTTCTAAACTAGCCCCTGCATTTCTTTCCTGTAACCTCTTGCTTTATTTTAATGGCCTAAAGTGTCTGATGAAGGCTTCAGTTCAGAGCAGAATAATATTTGAAGGTTACATGTATACTTGAATGCCAAAAACTCAAAAGATGCTCTCTCTTTCATAATCCACTATAATATGGTTACAAGTGCATTGAAATTCATCTTGTTAGAATGGTAGTAATATATCCCACCAGGACTTCTGTTCCTAGTAGCAATTTAAAATAATTATTGTGAGACTTGATGCTAGACATCAGGTTTGTAACAGAATTACAATGAGGGAAGTGTATTAGAGACAAAACATTGCTGCAAGAAAACTTCATAATGGTGCAATTTGAAACCAAGCCTCAATTTTACAGTAATAGATTCTCTTTATGGCGGCACAAAGGAGTAAATGCACTTAGCAAATTTAAATCTATTACTTGCCACACTTTGCGGATTGTGGTGCAAAAAATAAGAAAGGCATAGAGAAAGGAAAGAAAGAAGTGGTATTACAGTACCTCCGAGCATGTTCTTTTTCTAAGCAGGGTCTTCGGTAAAGAGCAGCTCATTACAGTCCAGAAATGCAGTGCCCATTACCGCAGGAAATGCTACAGGTGAAACAAATATGTACTGGATGCACAAATTACACATGCTAATAAGAAGTACGTGAAACCACCAAACAGTCACAATTTCTATACCAACAAGGAAAACTGTCAACAGCGACAAATCAGCACACTATGTATATTTAATGGTCGGTTACTGAATTTATATGAAATGTACAGAAACAAACCTGTACCTATGTGATGGTAAATATAGGGACATAACATTATTAAGATGAAATGAAACACATTTGGGTGTCTATAAAAATAGCATAGACATATACCAAGGCACATAATGTATCACATGAATCCTATAACATTTAATAAGTTACTACAAGAATTAGGCATTCACATGTGTCAGTTCGCAGCCTAGCACCATTGTTCTACTAATTGCATATCTCCTAACTTTAGAAGATGGAGATGTGGGACCTGGCATGCCAAAGGCACGTCCGTGGGAAAAAGGGTGGGGCCGCGGGTAAAGGGGCTGGGTCTCAGATGAAGGGGGCTTGGCCTGACTTTACGATCCCCGTTATCATCATTTTGGGGGCATGCCCAGCGCTGCCTGAGCAGCTGGGCAGCCCCCTAGCTCACTCCCTCCACACACTCAGGTAGATGCGATGCACATGTGCACGGAATCTATTCAGTGATCACCGGCCCCTTTTCATAGCAGAGCAGCAATGATCACAATTGCAAAGCAGATGGTAATCACAAGCTCCCCCAACCTACCCCCCGCCCACAGGACACTGAGACAGTGTCCAAATAGTGGGACTGTCCTGCTGGAATCAGGACAGTTGGGAGGTATGTAATTGTCATTAATTTCCCCTGTGTGATCAGCACCACACGACAACAGCATACTTGCTGGTAGTTTTTAAAGGCCTCTGGGAGATTCTGGAGGGCAGGTTAAAAGGACACTATAATGTATCATATCATTGCAGCCCTGCCCTCCACAGCTCAATTTCACAATTTGTGTGATCACATCCGCCAGCTCCGCTGTCACTGGGGAAGTAGGCAACTATGGTCCTCAACAAACCGATTTAGATTAGATGAATTAGAGCCATATGTGAGACGGGAAGGATCAAATGCTGCACTGCAGATAACAGAATAAATCAACATCTAGTGGCCATGTTCATTGCTCAACTGTGCATAAAACTATTATTAGTGTATTAACAATTATTTATATAGTGCATACATATTATGCTGCACTTTACAGAGAATATTTAGTCACTCAAATTGCCTGCCCCACTGGAGCTTGCGATCTATTGGCCTGATTCATACCGTATGTGTATGCCAACCCAATGGTTTGCATACAACTACTATTGCAGGAGGACTGTGCATGGGTAGGAAGCATATGCAGGCCTCCATCTGTGAGCTCACTTGCAGTGTCTCAAGTAGGGAGTGTGCGATGCCAGCCTGCATTCTTGGAAATGGGGGCGTCAAACCCATTTTTTATGAATGCCAAGGCCAGGATCTGCGTCAAGAGCTGAAGATTTCCTGACCTCAGCTATGCAGGTAAGATGGCCATTCAAAGTATGGTTAGGCTTACTCAGATGGCCAATGCTGCCACCATCACGACTATCAGTGAACTGATGCTGCGCCTCTAGATGCAGTACTCAGTTCTGTGATACTGTCATGAGGCGTCTTCTCTCCTGCCGTATTAACTGCAGCATTAGCTGCTTCTCTGTGGCTGTGCAAGACTGTACAACTATGAGTCAGGCACTATATGGTGCTATATTCCCTACCACATGGACACTCTTTGTCAGATTGCAGGAAGCTATGGTACCTGTAGGAAACTCACGCTAACTTGAGGGAAACATACAACACAAATACATGGTCTGGGTTGGAAACAAAAGTGAGGTCATGCTAACCACTGTACCACCTTATGGTCATGTTTCCATAACAAGATGGCTGCTTTTACATAATGAATAATCTAGCATCTGCCAATGGTTGACAAATGGAAGGATAACAAAAAGCGTGTTGGCCATACCAAGGCCCCTTCCCAAACTCCTCTATAATAAATTTAATCAGGTCCTGATCAGATATGTATGGGGAGGCTCAAGACTGAAAATTGCTAAAAAAAATTCTTATTCTGCCCAAACTGTCTGGTGGGGTAGCTTTCCCAGATATAGAAAAGTACCATGCTTCATGTCTGATGTCAGTCTAGAGACTGGTTTGACTCCTCGAGTCTAAAACCTTGGGTTATCCTGGAAGCTTCTTGTTTGGACGCTGTTTCTCTCCCTGATTTGTTTTGGTTACCACTGTCTGCTGCTCGGAGTACTGTAGGTCCGGATCTTGCAAGTCTATTATAACCACCCTAGATTCATGGCATAAACTAGTACTCTCTTCGGAAGAGATTTATTTACCTGCCCCCTGCCTGTCGTTAACTGCTCTTATGTCATTGATTCCTAATGTTTCCCTAGGGGATTGGACTCGGAAGGGGCTCTCCACTGTGGGCGATTTATTTGTAGGAGACGTCTTGATGTCCTTTTCTCAATTGCAAGAGAGATTTGGGATTCGGACTCAAGACTTTTTCAAATACCTGCAGGTGAGAAGTTGGTTACACTCATTTACTCCCTCACATCTCCACAAACCTTCTCTTCCGGCTTATATTAAAATCCGATTGGAGACGTCCTCGCATAAATATGGGATTATGTGGTGGTATCAATTTCAATTGACAAACGGCTCACAGACAAAATTAAAAGCTCAGACCTTATGGGAAAGAGATTTGAATAGGTCCTTTATTGATGCAGATTGGGACAGTATATTTAGATCTTGTTTTAAAGTCTCCAAATGTGTTAACCACTCCAAAATGTTCTACAAGCTTATACAGAAGGCCTACTTCACCCCTAAAAGACAACACAGAATCTGGCCTTCACAATCTAAAACATGTTGGAGGAAATGCGGCTCCACGGGGGATATCTTCCATATTTTCTGGGCTTGCCCTCATATACAACCAATTTGGAGAGAAGTTTTAAATATGGCTAACATGGTGTTAGGGCTCAGCACCCCCCTGGACCCAGCTTTAGCGCTATTTCATTTGTACGTGGATCGCCTCTCCGTAGGTAATCGCTATGTCTTGGGGCATATCTTGATAGCCACTAAAGCTGCTATAGCACAATTGTGGAAATCTGAGAATATTCCTACCTTAGAGTTTATTCAAAATAAGATTCACAAACATTTCATTTTCGAAACAGCGGAGGCTAAATATTCCTCCTCGGCTAACTCTATCCACTTGAAATGGTTAAGTTGGTCCGATTATAGGAGTAGAGAAGGTAGGCTAACCGTTTATAGCTCTCCAATTGATATGTCTGTGCTTTGCCCTACCTAGATTGACCTTTTCAAGAATGTTGTGATATCAGATATTTTCTATGTTTATTGTATTTTAGTCCTTATTGTTTTTTCTTTTTTCTCATGTCTTTTCTCAGTGCTTTCTCCTTTTCTTGTATCTGAACGCCTAATGTAGCCAATTGTATATTCATCCGACTGTGCGTTGATTGTACTTTGCATATGGTAACCATTCCGGACTTCCCCTGTGTTTCCCTTATCTCTTTTTTCTGTTCCCCATTTCTGTGTGTTAACTCTTCAATAAAAATTTAATGTTTAAAAAAAAAAAGCGTGTTGGATAATTGCAATCAAAAATTATAACACAGCTGACAAGGGTAAAAAGTAAAAAAAAGAAAAGATTCTACATTTTGAACACTCACTGAATTATGCGCAATATAGGTGATCTGATCAGAGCAATATATCAATAAATTCTTGCAAGGATATGTGCTATCACTATACATCTTGGCTTGGACCTTGCTTGCAAAAGGCGCATGGGTTAGTTACTGGAGAGGGATCCTTCTGGCTCCTCTCTGTAAAACAATGTGTTCAGGTAACCTACAGGCTACTATAACTCTCACCATCTAAAGATGGCATTAGTTATCGGAAGTCAAGCTATGGAGCACTAAGCTAAGAAACCTAAGGAGACCTGCTCTTGAAAATAGGTTAAACACAGCAGATATTCCCTTAATACATTCAAAAGATAATTAATGTGGAAATCCTAAGAAACAAAAGAATACAAAGCTTAAACAATATGTCCAGTAGTGAGAAATCCATGCTACAGCGCCAATGAAAGAAAAGGTGTTGGAAGTACACCTGTGCTTCAGAATCAGATGCCTTCATCAGACTTATCCATAGCATAACTTACACAGCTTGTATTGCAGCCAAGGAATCTGGCCCAGTAGCTGCCATTATTGCAACCTCTCAGCTTAAAACAGAGTGCAGATTCCCTCACATACTCTCCTGATTAAACAAATTAACTGTGATGTTCATGGCGAATGTACACACCAGAGTGAGGGAAATGAACAGATACAATGGCCAAGCCTGTATTTAATTTTAATTAAATTTCATTCTCCAGCTCAATTAATCCACGTCTCCAAATGTCAGCAGGACTTAGGCACATGGAGTGACATCTGCTGTGCTATACGCTAACTCTGAAAACTGCCTGTATGCTGAAAGTTTGCAAGTGACTCCTTCTGTAAATATTAGCTGTCTACATAAAGTATCAAAAACTATGTCAATTCAACATGTCCAATAAATTGAGCATACAAAATTCATGTGATGCCAGTCTCATGTTACCCGCTTGTTATTCTTCAGAGTAGCAAAGAAGAGAACTATGGGCAACATAATATTCTATTTAGGAATTGGTCACACAAATCTAGGAACTAGTTTTACATTACGTTAGGAGCTTAATCAGGAAATACTTACATTTTTGGAACAGTAAACTTTTGGGATTCATCAGTGCTTAGTAAATGTCATTTTTCAAAGCCAGTAAAAACGTGTTGAACCAATAAATGTACTTTTTTTGTAAATAATACTATCAGCATTATTTAGAACTGATAGATGTTTTTAAATATAAAAAAAATATCTAAAGATAATTTGACGATAAAGAGGCTACATGGAAGTGCTCACTGCTCATGTCAAGCTATTGGCTCTAATGTGTTAGGTATAGACATCGTACTGCCAGCAGGACTGCCAGCAGAAATTGTGGGGCTTAGCATACCATCTTCATCCCTGCCACCATCATCCCGGTGGATACAGAAGTTTAGCAAGGAGACTTGGCGCCCAGTGCAAGCTATATTGCTCAATGAGTGCCACCTCATTAGTGTTTTTAAGCTACAAACACACAGCCCATGACGGTGCCTGAAATAATCCAGCATATGCAGATTCCATTTTTCCAGTAAAAATCTAAAAACAAAAAGGAGAATAGAAAGCATATCTGCATGTGGGCAACTGTGAAGCAATGTGTCCAAAAAAGGTGTAACAGTATATTATTATGGTATGTTGTACAGTTAAAAATTAGTTTTTAAATAATATAGTCTAAGACAACAGCGAAATATAAAAACTCTCATGTTCATAGTGAAAGTCCTGTAATGTGGTAACCAATATTCTTACTCAATCAATGGATCACTGAATTGTGAAACTGGCATGCAGGTTCTTGTTGTACACTTTTCAACATAAACTGGCTATTTTGTATGCAGTAAACAGCAGTATCAGCTACAGTACATATCAAGATAATGACCTCTAATGCAGCGGTGGGCTATAAGTGGCCCTCCAGATGCTGTGGTACTACACGTCCTAGCATGTCCTACCACTATTTTGCTATTAGGACATGCTAAAACTGTGTCAGGGAATGCTAGGATGTTGAGTTCATCAGCAGCTGGAGGGGTGCTTAATGCTAATGCAACTAATACAAAAGAATCAATTATATTCGGCTCCATCAGAGTAGGGGTTGGTTGATGGAGACACTGATTGTCACTGTATCATTTTACAACTGTTTTAAAGGGCATCTGGTGCCCAAGTAAAGGAAGACATTCTGTGGGCTGAGCCGTTATAACTAGGTGAACAGCCCAACAATGACACGATATGCAGAGTTACGTATGAATTCTCATTAATGTGTCTCCTCTCCATTCTTTTTGTCTAACTTAAAAATATCATGCATACATTTGAAATGTAAGTGTACTCATTTGCTGTACTGTCCAGATCAAGAAATCCTTCATTGTATGTACTGTATAGTACAGTATACAGCACTGTCCATGGTGCTGAAGGCACATATCATAGCACTTGTATTAAATTGCTTAAAAAATGTTTATACCATTTGTAATACTTACGGCAACGAATCTGCCCACTGTAGATATGGAAAGAAGCATGAAAGAAGCATGTATTTTATGTGATCATATACAGAGCTGTATACATCTGTAGATGCGACCACCCCAGCACGTGTAGCAGGTGCGCTTGGTTTGCTATTAGTAATAAGCATTAGTGTGCACTTACCCGATACTAGCTGCAAAAGATACTTTTCCAAGAAAAGTGTACAGTATATTTGCTTACATCCAGATCTAAAATGCCCATATTTGTATGGTTACCCCTTCAATAAGCTCTGCCTCAAGTTCCGCCTCTTGGGTTGTAAGTACAGATGTAATGATACTGCGCAGGACTCTGCATCACCCGCATATGCTTGCACTCATTCTCACAAACTCACACAAGATATGCTTCATAAATGTACGTATATTCAACTCTGCATCAGCCCCTGTATATCTAACTTATAATACTGACTTATTTTCCTTTATACAGTAGTAACAAATGATGCCAATTAAGCTGCAGCAATCAATGCAGCAACACACTACCCACTCTTTACCATAGAGCCTACCATCTACTTCTTTTGTGAATATGACACAGCAGGGAAAATCCCTATCCTAGCAGGTATGGCAGGTAATATCTACATTGAGTAAGCGTAAAATAATTTCTGCTATACATGCAAATTCCCTCTATAGCCACACACCAACTTTGATCAGATAAAAATATGCTAACAATATACATATTAAACATTAACTTCCATGCTGTTCAGTCTATGGGAAAAGTGATTTAATACAGAATGTTGAATTAAGACTCTCGATCACTGACTTAGAACATACAGTAGAACTTGCCAATCAGTACCATGGACAGAGCAATATGCTGTACATGCAGTGAAGGCTTTTATCATCAGAACAATACTGGCAATAATTACACCTGCAAATAGTGCTGCACTTCTTGTTTATATGTACTTTATGCATTATATTTTTATGCAATATAGTAGTTACCACAAGCCAACATACATATACAGATGTGTCCTCCCTCGTTGTTGCTGCAGTCATGCTAAGCAACTCTTCTAGTCACACCTAGGGGGTCATTTAGACCTGATCGCACACTAGCTTTTTTCGCTGCGCTGCAATCAGGTCAGAACTGCATATGCGCTGTAATGCGCAGGTGCGCCACTCTGGTACAAAGCGCATCATTGCTGTGCGATGGGTTTTACGAAGAATCCATTCGCACAGTCGATCGCAAGGAGATTGACAGGAAGAGGGCGTTTGTGGGTGGCAACTGACCATTTTCAGGGAGTGGTTGGAAAAACGCAGGCGTGTCCAAGTGTTTGCAGAGCGGGTGTCTGACGTCAGTTCCGGTCCCGGACAGGCTGAAGTGATCGCAGTGGCTGAGTATGTCCTGGGCTACTCAGAGACTGCAAAAGATCTTTTTGTACCACTCGGCTGCACATGCGTTCGCACACTTGCACAGCTAAAATACACACTCCTGTAGGTGGCGACTATTTGATCGCATCGCTGCAAAAAACTGCTAGCGAGCGATCAGGTCTGAATTACCCCCCTAGTCCTGAGCATCTTTTTGTGCAAATAAAACACAGCAGCAGACTATGCTGATTAAAATGATATGCAGGATGTGTATATTTTGTGAGTGACTGCAGCTCTATATGCATACCAAATGCTGCATTACAGTGTTTTCCACTGACACTGAAATGTAGCACGTCATATGCAGATAAAGCTGAATTCGCACACAGAATATACACATTCTGCATACTGTATCACTTGAATCCGTGTGGTTTGCTTGTGAGTCTTGTTCACATAGCAATGCAAATAAGATGCATCTTGGGGGGGGGAAAGACACTCAGCGCTGTCCAAATCGCACAAGAGCTCATAAGGTACAGATGCTAGACAAGGAAGGACGCATCATCTGTAGCTTTATACTTAAAGTACAGAGTCTGCTCGTGACTGCAGGGGTAAATGTATTACAGTATATGTCGTTATGGGGAGAAGCAGTATCAGGGCACGTTATGTGCACTGATACCGCTTCTCCCCCATGCATGACAGTGGCGGTGCCAGCACAGTGACAGGGGCGCCCTGTCCATATTGGCACTGCTATCTAACAAATAGCATGCTGATATGAGGGGGCAATGTCGTTCTGACACCTGCAGCTGTAGACTTTGACAGCTGCAGGTGCAATGGCCTGTCTCCACAGCAGGAACAGCGCTGTCCCTGGCTGTGGTGGGTGCAGGCTCCAGACTTGAGTAGCGAGATCCCGCGCATGCACAGTAAAGCCGTCTGGGGAGGGAGACACAGTGCATCAGCACTAAGCTGATGCGCTGTGCGCTCAGGGGGCCATTGCCAGAGGGAGGAGCTTTCGCTCCCCCGTTTCAGCAGACAAGGTGGTTATACATCTTGTCGATGTCCCTTCCTGCTTTGCCTCGGTAATGAGGTGAAGCAGAAAGTGTTATATTGCCACGGTCCATGCCGCTATAATACGTTTAACCTCCAGTGTACAGGCTGAATTTTAGGTCATGACCAGCAACAGAAAGCAGTCCTGTTATATATGTGCGCTCTTTTAACATAAATCTCCTGCTTTCGATGGGTATCCCGAGCATACCAACATTCATGCACCGAAAGTCTCATCTAAAATGTTAAGAAAACAGAAAATTCACTTCAAAGGAAGTGGTAAAAATGAGATGGAATAACAGGCTGCATAGCAATGATTCTGAAGCACCAATCAATAGCAGACCATTAGCTTTACCCAGATCAAAAGTAAACATAAGATTAGAAGTGGCTGGCATCGCAGCTGAAAGAGGTCACACAAAGGCCACAAGTACCGAACTGCAGAATAATTATCAGTAGATCACAGAAAAGGAGATAACTACCCTAGTGAGTTAAAATACAACGTAATGCAGTAATAATAATTGCACATACAAGACAAGGGTGAAAAATAATTTACATAAAAACAATCAAATAAAAAACTACAAAAAGTTTGCTTTAAATAACTACTATCTGTAATAATCACCCTCACATTCTAAAAGAATTGCACACCTAGAAAACGTCAAATACTGTACAGTGGGTAATCGGAACTGGCCCACTGATTACGGACACTGCCAGCAGAATATATACGAAATATACAGGGCTTTTTCTATTAACATAAAAATAAGAAAATAATAAAGTTGTAATATTATTTGTATTTAATTTACTTAAATTAATGATTAATTTAGTAATTTATTAACTTAGCGATACTTGATCACTATTTTTTTTAATTTAAGTATATTTTATTGATTTTCAAGAAAACCAAAAATAAGAAAAAACTACAAATAAAATTATAGCCCACATTTCATATTGGAAATTTAAACAGACACATAGGGGCTATTCATATGTTTGTTCTTTAGCGATAATTAAAGGGTGCCCATTGTTGCTATTCAATTGTTCTGGGCGTCCTTTAATTATAGCGTTTGACGTGCCAAGTTAGACAGGGTTTAGCCGCGCAAATCGTCAAAACCCATCTAAACTAATGGGAGCGACAGGGAAAAGTCCTGTTTGGTTGCCCAAATAGCCGCCTTTTTACACATTTCAGCTCGCAGCCTCCGGATGCGCGAGCTGAGATGTGACTGTTTTGGCTAATGGGCGTCTGATTGGAGCAACATTTGAATGGCTCCGATAGATGCCCATTAGTTAAAACAATCTCTCTAACAATTGATTAGCCCCCAAAGTGGTCAATACAGATAAATCTCAGTGAATAAAATATAAAATAACATAATAATGACATTTAAGCAACAGTTACAAAGGTGCAACACATGCAAACAGACATCATAACAAAAACATAGAACCAACAAAGAGTAAAAGTGTGCTGCTATGCTGACAGCCCTACTAAAGTTGCACGGCTCCATAGTGACCACCATTTATGGAATTTGGGCAAAGCACCTCTAGTCATAAAAAGAGGAGGCAATGAAGGTAAAGTAGTATGGACAGAGACACACATCTGACTTCAGAAATATTGTACATCCCTACACTTAAATAAGAGATGCCAGAATGTTGCTTCTGACAACCCGCATCTACGGCAATTGGAGTCAACCAGTATCCCCATGTTAGGAGAATAATACATTCTGCACAGAATGATAAAAAGTATCTGTTGATACCAGATACAGGCGGTAGCAAGCTTGTGTGACCACTGCTCATCTGAGTCCCTAAGTCATTTTCCCAATTTCAAAGACTGCATGAGACTATCAGGAAGAATGCCTACAGAGGGTGGAATAAATAGCAGGCATCACCCACGGGAGCCCAAGGATATTAACAATATTTTAACAGGTAGAGTCTAAAATACAAGGAGGAGAGTCACCGAACTGGGCAGAGAGAGGCATGTCACAATTGCAAATAGCAAAAAAAGGGCAAAATAGGAAAGTGAATTTCTGATTTAATCTGGTTGAAGGTTTTAAAAGGATTTCCTAATAAATATGACCTAGGCAGAGGGGCCAAAATCACTTGCCATCAAAACTGCCCAGATCAGAAAATTCACCTTTGTACCAAAGCGTTGTGTCCAGATCGTAGACCTGAGGCCCAAGTAAGGTATGTGTGACCTGACAAAACTGTCGCCTAATTGAGAATTGGGGCATATGCTTTTTTTTCGCAACTCACATAAATGGGTCACTCCCTGGCTTTCTTGGTGAGCAAGCTGGCTGACTTAGTGAAATGCAAGATTGCTCACCAAGAAAGCCAGGGAGTGACCATTACCAGTGCAGGAAACACATTCCATTAAATGAGACAGCTGTGCTGCCAGGTAGTACAAATGAAGAATGGACACAGACAGACCTCCATCACCTTTGGTCGAGTAGAGAGTTTAATCCTTACTTTTCTGTTTCTGTTGCGCATTAATCAACTGATACTCACATCTAGGTATATAGACAAGACTGTTGCAGCACATAAACATATTTAGGCGGCATGACCATTTTAAACTAATTTATCCTGCCAGTCAGGCCGAGGGGAACATTTTTCCACGTGTAAATCTTCAACTGAAAAGACTAATTGGCTTAACATTTATAGTGGAAAGTCCTGAGGGGCACGCGACACCCAGACTCTCACGTATTTAAAACAGTCAGTACACCGTAAAGAATGATCTCAAGCCTCTGTAGTCCCTGACGGTAAAAAAGAAAAAAAAGTGGATTTTTCCCAATTAATCAGAAGACCAGAATAGAGGATGAAAGTATATACCACTAGCTGGAGTACCCGGCGTTGCCCGGGATTTTAAGAATGTCAAAATGTAAATATTAAACACACAGTATAAATAACATTGTAGATAGCTGAATACCCGTGCTTCCCTACGTGATGAGGATGGTAAATGACAGTGATAGTTGTTCATTAATTTACGTTCGTTGGAGGTCTAGTATATAGGCATAGCTTGCTTCCCTGATGCACTTTGTGTAGTGGCCGCACCTCTTTTTGGTCCCCCAAGGGACCCTGCTCTTCCCACTATACAACTCTCAGTCTGTGGTTTCCTGCTGCCTCCATTCCCCTCCTCACATCATGTCAGTGCCCCTGTGAAATTATAATTTTTTATTACAGTTTCTTATATACCGCAGCATATTCTGTATCTCCTGATATACTCTGTGCTGCTGGGGACCGTGCTACTTCCAGTATATAACTCTCAGTGTGTGGGTTTGTGCTACCTGCATTCCCCTTCTCACATCATGTCACTGACCCTGTCACATGGATCATACTGTACGTGTCCTGATATAGTCTGTGCTGCTGACCCACCCCTAGGGGTGCTAGTGGTGTGTTACCCTCACAGTGTTTCTTCCCAGAGTGTAAGTCATATGTGTAGCAAGTTTGGTGTAAATTGCTCTGGCAAACTCTGTGCTGCTGCCTCACCCCTACGGGTGCTAGGGGTGTCTTACCCCCACAGTGTTTGTTACTAGCTTGTAAGTCATATGTGTACCAAGTTTGTTGTAAATTGGTCCAGGGATTCGGGAGTTATGCTGTCTCCTGAAATACTCTGTGCTGATGTTCCAGCCCTAGGGGTGCTAGGGGTGTCTAACCCCCCACAGAGTTTGTTCCCAGATTGTAAGTCAGATGTGTATTAAGTTTGGTGTAAATTGCTCCAGGCCTTCTACAGTTTTGCGGTCTGCTGACATACTCTGTGCTGCTGTCCCACCCCTAGGGGTGCTAGAGGTGTCTGACCTCCATAGTGTTTGTTTCCAGAGTGTAAGTTATATGTGTACCAAGTTTGTTGTAAATTGCTGCAGGCATTCCAGAGTTATGCTGTCTGCTGAAGTACCCAGTGCTGCTGGCTCACCCCTAGGGGTGCTAGGGGTGTCTTCCTCCCCACAGTGTTTGTTGCCAGATTGTAAGGCAGATGTGTACCAATTTTTGAGTACATTGCTCCAGCAATTCCGGATTTATCCTATCTCCTGATATACTCTGTGCTGCTGTCTTCCCCCCTAGGGGTGTTAGGGATTTCAAATTGTTTTAGTTGCCTCTGCCGTTTTTTAATACGCTTGTATGTAAAATTTCACGACCTTCGCTTGTAAACTGTGGATTTGTATAGAAAGACAGAAGGACCAATTTTCATTTTTATATATTAGATATTCAAAAGGCAGTTGTGGGAAGCATTAGTATCTGACAAAAACAGGAGCATATCATCCAAATATAAAGCAATGGTATCCATCGCATTACCAATGTGGAGACCAAGCATACCTGAGTGAGCACCTATATAACAAGCTAGGGGCTCAATAGCAAGTGCAAACAAAGCAGGCAACAAGGGACCATCTTTTCCTGGTGCCACAACCCAAGGGAAACCCCATTAATTGTAATGCACGCAACTGGAGATGAGTACAAAGGTTGAATGCACCTCCCACAAATAAGACCACTTCACAGAGTCGGAGGCCTTAGCAGCAATCAAAGACACCGCCACAAGCCCCAACTCAGTGAAGTGTGGTGACTGAAGGTATTAGGTGTGGTCAAGTCTAAAAGACAGCAAAACTGATTGCTGACACCTGTCAGGTGGTTTTTAAAAAGGTATCAGACACAAGAGACAGTTCTCATGATGGTGAACTAGTTGCCCCGGTGGAGATAGGCCAAGGGGTAGCTACTGTTAGGGGTCCTGGAACTGGGTGGTCTCTGGAGCTTGGAAAAAAACTGCTGTGAACTGTTATATGACCTGTGACTTACTTGTAAACTGCTAACATTCTGCTAAGAACAGCCTGTCTGTGTAAAGCTACTGTATGGAATACATTTTTATCCAATGTATGTGATCCTTGTCACAAATATTTAACTGAATAGCTAATATTTTAGTAAGGATTTTTTATATCAGTGGTCAAGAGTGAAATAGGGTGATATGACTCCACATTAAGTGGATCCTTACCAGGCAACAACTATTAGGGCCTTGGACATAGAGGATAGAATATAGCGCATCCCCAATAATTGAGAATAAGTATACAACTTGATCACTTTAAAACAAAATTTATCTTATTCACCACCGATGTTATTAGAAAGAGATCTATAGTTAACTTGACAAAAATGCTAACTGCAAAAAGTTGTCAGCACTGTTTCTTCCCTGCCTGACAGTCACAGTTCCCAGTATGCTACAGTACATTACTGAAAGCACTGACAATGACACACAATAGAAGGCAGCTATTAGAAGTACACAGCCCAACTTAATGGTGACTCCAGCAGCATCGCTGAGTAAATTATTACAGCACCATAGTGAATGCTCTGTTAAAATCTAATGTTGGGTACAAACTTGCTGATATATCGTTCATACAATATATCAGCTTAGCCATTGGCTTGTTTGTACAGCTGATCTGTGTGTGAACAACGTCACTAAGAAATATATCACGTCCAGGCTTAGACTGGCCCACAGGGGTACAGGGGAAGCCACCGGTGGGCCCCACTGCCTGGGGGCCCACCTCCTGCTCTAAGGATCAGGTTCCAGACTGTGCACTTGAATTATACATTATACATATGTTACCTTATACTGGACTATGGTGTATTTTCTACAGTGCATTGCTGTTATTAATCTGTTATTAATCTGGCACATTATCATGCATGCAGCAGCTGAATTTACTATATATATTTATGAAGGGGCCCAGACGTTGCACTCTCTAATGGTTAGTCAAATCAATGAGGTGGCTGGCCACACCCCCTCTGCAGACTGGCCACACCCCTAACATGGGCCCCTACCACTGCATTCCCCCGGTGGGCCCTACATGCCCCAGTCCGACACTGATCACGTCGACTGTTCAGCATGGCAGATGCCAATATATCTTGTAGATATATCAGTGCATCTATCTGTGTATATGGGCGACCAGGCCAGCTGACCCACATGCCAAACACAGGAACCGCTGACAATGATGTCACTATAGGTTCCTGCGGCCAGGTATGTCAGGTGGTGGATTGGTAAGTGTGTATGCATAAGATCGCTCCTCATAAACCTTACCAATCGCAAGATGGGTTGGCAGGTCAGTGAGACTGCCAATCCGTCAGCCAAGCTATGTACCCAGTTTAAGACTGCATCTGAAATTGTGAATTTTTGGTAACTATAGTACTGTCTGTATAATCAAATCAAAATCCATTACTCATGCATATAAGTACTAAGCTGTGATACATAACCCTGTGCTATAAGATACATGATGCCCTGGATATTACTGCTCTATTAAGATGTCCGTTTTGTACAAAAATGACTAAACTAGCAGACACCAAACAGACATTATTTGTGACACCACCGCTGTACTTTCTAGCAGAAGTGAAGTCTGTACTTAAGCAGATTAGCTGCACCATGAAGTCTTATTTGAACTATTCATGAACTCATAATCTCATATGTATTAACTGTAACCTATGTATAGAAATGTGAGAATATCATATAGCCATTGGCGTTTCTATAATGGGTGCAGTGTGTGTGGTGCACACGGGCCCCTGAGTCCAGAGGGGGCCCCCACCGCACACGCTGCACCCATTTCTCCTATACTTACCTTTCCGGAGTCCATCGCTGACCGTGTGTGGGCCCCCTCCTCTCCCGTAGCCATTGCGCCGCTGCTAGCGCACTGACCACTAGAAACTCTGGCACAGTGCCAGAGTCTACAGCGCAATGCGCAGGACTAAAAAAAAAGGTGCGGCGGCCATTTTTCGGCGTCCTGAGCATGCGCTGTAGACTCTGGCACTGTGTCAGAGTCTACAGTGCTCAGAGCACTAGCAGCGGTGCGACGGCTATGGGAGAGGAGGGGGCCCACACACGGAGTTTGCACATGGGTCCCCTCCTCTCTAGAGACGCCCCTGTATACAGCACATACTTGCAGAAACTTTAGCCATGCATTATACACGTGTGTATGTACCTGACAGCTTGAGTACGAATATTGTCTACTGGTATGTAAGCATTAACAAGTCTACAACTGTACGAGCTGGACTGGCAGTGTCACCTTATCTCTAAAAATAAAACATTGTCACCGTGCCTGCAAAGCCCTTTCATTATCCTAAAACAAAAAGAGGTCATAATTCTTGACAGGTAATGTATTAACAAACATTCCTCCCTCCACGACACCATGATGAAATATGACTCTTCCATACTGTACATCATCAAGGCTGCAAGGTGCACTGAGTGCTTTTGGCAACATAAAGCGATTCTAAGGACGAAGGTTAAGTGGTTTGAACCATTCAAGTGCGCATCGAAAACAATTATTCTCTACAATTGCATAGTTCTTTTAACACACAAACAAGTTCTTCTGACATTTATATACAAGATGGATGAGTGTATTGACAGACAGATCTATGTTGAGTTTAGAATGATTGTTCATGTGAAAGTACAAAACTAATATTACACACAGTACCATAGGAGTGTGTGTGCTATGTGTTTATTTTGTGTGAAAGATTAAACTAGGAAACAAGCAAAAGGAAATTAGAAACTCCAGCTTAATTAAAAAAAAAAAGTATGAATGTCACAGCGGACATCTACAAGGAAAGGTAGCCCGGATAATGCTTTTAGTCTGTATCTAGTTATCTATAAGTAAACCAAAATTAGGAGTAGATAAAGTTCAGATCTCATTCTGTTGTTAGATATGGTGCGGATATCACTGTCTTGACCCAGTTTTCCAAAGTCTCCAGTTAGTGATGTTAACTTTGTTATCCCTGCACACAGTTATAAAAGATGCCATATTTATTTATACACTGACCGGTGAGCTGCTCCTCTGTAGCGTGTCGGTCAGCCCTCACACACATTTGTAGTCGACGTTGACCTCTCACATCAATGGTACGTGGTGCTCTGCAGTTTCCACTTTGGTAATTCGGTCATTTGCCAGTCACAATACACCTTCACCACAGCAGCACGCGAACAGTTCACAAACTGCGCTGTTTCAGAAATACTGCCACCCTTGGTCCGAAAGCTGATAATCATCCCTTTGTGCAATTTGGATAAATCACCCCTTTTACCAATGACAGCAACGAGTGATATGTATGCAGACGGCTCATTGCACACCTTATATACCCACCAAGCCAGCGCATGACACGTGATGTCCTTCATGGGCTATGCGCTGCAGACATCAAATATAGGATGTGGTCATAATGATGTTACTCGACCATGTATAACTTAATTTAAACACCAACACCACTGTACAGATGTGTCCACTCACATAAAGCCTCTCTACACGTTAAACAGCCCTTCTAGTCACGCCATGGCATGCCTTGGTAGCGATGAGCATCTTTTCGTGTGACTTTTTTCCATCATCTTCCCAAATATCACTGGGAAGACGGTACTAGTTGGGGAGGAGGGACCCACTTCCAGACCAAGCAAGGTAAGAAGCTGGTTCCCTCCCCCGCCCACTCGCCTGTGTTTAAACAGCGCCCCCCTTGTGGAGCTCACAGGGCCAAAATATATTTATATTAAATGACATAGTCATGTCCAAGTTGTAATAACAGTAAACACTAACCATGGCGTTCCATTTTTCATATACAGTGGGGCAAAATAGTATTTGGACAGCCACCGATTGTGCAAGTTGACCCACTTAAAAAGATGAGAGAGGTCTGTAATTTCCATTATAGGTACACTTCAACTGTGAGAGACAGAATCTGGGGGAGAAAAACAGAAAATCACATTGTATGATTTTTAAACAATTTATTTATATATTCTTGTGGAAAATAAATATTTGGACACCTACCAAGCAGCAAGATTTCTGGCTCTCACAGACCTGTTACTTCTTCTTTAAGAAGCTCTTCTATCCTCCACTCCTTACCTGTATTAATGGCACATGTTTGAACTGGTTATCTGTATAAAAGACACCTGTCCACACCCTCAAACAGTCAGACTGCTACCTCTCCACCATGGCCAAGACCAGAGAGCTGTCTAAAAACACCAGGGACAAAATTGTAGAGCTGCACAAGGCTGGGATGAGCTACTCGACAATAGGCAAGCAGCTTGGTGAGAAGAGATCAACTGTTGGCGCAATTATTAAAAAATGGAAGAAATACAAGATCAGTGACAATCTCCCTTGACCTGGGGCGCCTTTACATTTGGAATGAGCACACTGAGGTAAGACTCCTACATTTTGTTTAATATGGCAGTCCATAATGGGAGGAATTCTCTGGGGTGCGGGGCTCCCTGTGCCTGCCGTGGCTGGGTGTCCCTGGGGCATCGCAATTTAACACTATTTCATCACTCCATGGCACTTATAGTTTGTTTTATACATATGTAACACCTTCACATAATTTTCTTTTACTCCTCACATTATTCACACATGCAGCAACAGCTGCTCCTACCTCTTTAACCCTATATTTTTATCACTCCTGCGATGCCCTGGGGTTGTCTGGCTGGGTGGCTCTGGGGTGTCCTGCCCCCCGGACCTGAACCCCTATAGTTAGGGACTTACGCAATGAAAGGCTACCTTGATGCGGAGGGTAAGCTCATAGCCCTGGCCAGGAATATGCTAAGTGCCTCTGGTTACTACAGGTTGAGCTAGTGTGAGATAGTGTACCTGCTACCTTTTCCCTCTGTACACTTTACTAAGTCTCAAGCAGAGTAGCACCTCACTACCTAATAAAGGTGTGCAAATTAGGGCCCTTATCCCTGGGGCTCCATGCAAGATCTCACCTCACCAGTAAGAGCATTGAAGATGGAACGTGGCTGGGTCTTCCAGCATGACAATGACCCCAAACACACTGCCCTGGCAACTAAGCAGTGGCTCCGTAAGAAGCATTTCAAGGTCCTGGAATGGCCTAGCCAGTCTCCAGACCTCAGCCCAATATAAAATCTGTGGAGGGAGTTGAAAGTCCGTATTGCACGGCGACAGCCCCAAAACATGACAGATCTAGAGAAGATCTGCATGGAAGAGTGGGCCAAAATACCTGCTACAGTGTGTGTAACCGAGGTTATATTACAAAGTATTGAGTTAAACTTTTTGATTGTCCAAATATTTATTTTCCACAAGAATACCTATTACCAGATAGGTTCAGGGATGGTTACAGGTAATTTTCAGTGTGCGGAAAAGAATTTAGAGGTGGGGATTTGCACCCCCCTTCTGTTGTTTTGTTTGTGACCCCCTCCCCCTTCCAGCACCTGATATATAATTATCTCCAGGTATGATTGAGCAGCTTCCAAATTGTTTGTCTGCTTGTGTGCAAGAGGCATTGAATGGGAGCAGCATTTGGAAGGCATGCTGTTCCTTGTAGTGCCAATGGGAGATCCTGGGGGTGGCTCCCGGGTAAGTTAGCTCTCTGTCTGGAAGTGTTTTAGTAATAGCCTTTATCATGAGGCCTACTGTGACAAATTACATGGCCCTATGTGGGCACTGCTATTATGTAGGTTAGGACTGCTGTATCAGAGAAGCCGTGAAGTGGCCAGCAGCTAAACATGTGTTTGCAAACATTTGTAACTAATTCTCTGAATTTTATTACCAGATAGGTTCAGGGATGGTTACAGCTAATTTTCAGTGTGCGGAAGGGATTTAGAGGTGGGGATTTGCACCCCCCTTCCTCTTTGTCTGTTGTTTTGTCTGTGACCCCTCCCCCTTCCAGCACCTGATATATAATTATCTCCAGGTATGATTGAGCAGCTTCCAAATTGTTTGTCTGCTTGTGTGCAAGAGGCATTGAATAGGAGCAGCATTTGGAAGGCATGCTGTTCCTTGTAGTGCCAATGGGAGATCCTGGGGGTGGCTCCCGGGTAAGTTAGCTCTCTGTCTGGAAGTGTTTTAGTAATAGCCTTTATCATGAGGCCTACTGTGACAAATTACATGGCCCTATGTGGGCACTGCTATTATGTAGGTTAGTACTGCTGTATCAGAGAAGCCGTGAAGTGGCCAGCAGCTAAACATGTGTTTGCAAACATTTGTGACTAATTCTCTGAATTTTATTACCAGATAGGTTCAGGGATGGTTACACGTAATTTTCAGTGTGCGGAAGGGAATTTAGAGGTGGGGATTTGCACCCCCCTACTTCTTTGTCTGTTGTTTTGTCTGTGACCCCTCCCCCTTCCAGCACCTGATATATAATTATCTCCAGGTATGATTGAGCAGCTACCAAATTGTTTGTCTGTTTAAAAATCATACAATGTGATTTCCTGGGGTTTTTTTCAGATTCTGTCTCTCACAGCTGAAGTGTACCTATGATGGAAATTACAGACCTCTCTCATCTTTTTAAGTGGGTCAACTTGCACAATCGGTGGCTGTCCAAATACTTTTTTGCCCCACTGTATGTGTTTTATATCACAGCACAAACACTAAAGGTAATGTCCATAAGTTCCATGAATGCAGATAGTTATGTGTGTGCTAGTATGGATATGATTCCCCATTACGCATACATAGGAGCATGCCCACCTTCCTGCTTGTGGAACTGCCCTTGGAAAATCAGTTTGCTTCTGTGCCTGTTTCCGGAGCATGCAAAGTGCAAAAACTCCAATGTGTGTGTTACAGACTGCTGTACCTTCAGCTCTCCATCAGGCTCCATGTGCCTAACAATGGGGCATTTGTATTACAGGACGCATACCTGAGCTGGGAGCATACAATGTGACTGACCCTTTCTGCCTTAATTTTATGAAAAATGAAATCAATTGGGGTTATTCCTCTGCAGACATTTGGTGGATGTAAATACCGTCACAGCTGTATTCTATATGCAGTGGATTTGTGACAATATGTAAATGCCGCAGCTGCTGGGATATGTAATAAGACATCTACAGCCGGCATCATTAATCTGCCACTTGCGTCCAAGGATGCACCATCGATAACCCTATGGTTGCTCAGAATGTCCACTGAAACTATGTTCCCGGAGCCTCTATAACTGCATATGCAGACACAGACAGTCACTCCCCCTCCCCCCAGTTGGTTGCAACATGCCTGTCTTTGACTTGTCACCCACATTACCTCCCACAGAGGGTCTCCATCTGTTAATCACTTTGCATACAAGTCCTCACTGCGTCCAGCTCCGGTAATTTAAGTTGGACATGTGCGACTCTGATGCATACGCAGCAAGAAAAAAATTAATTGCTCAAATACGCAAAATTGGCACTGCGTCTACCTCTGAATTCGGCCCAAAAAGTCGAAAAACGGGGCATTTTCGACAAAAAAAAACCTGTCGAATTGGATTCGACAATGCAATACAGTACTTTTCAACTAAAAAACTGCCGTTTCAGATTCGACTTTTTGCAATTCGACATTTTTCAAATTCGACATGTCTGCAATGGTAAAATGCGGCTTTTCGACAAAAGTATATTCAATTGAAGAATGTCGATTCGACAACAGTGCTTTTCGACAGTCATTTCGTCAATTTCATTCCGCCTCATTTTGCTGTCGTGATCTAATAATTTTTTTTAAAAACATGGGTTTTTTTGTGTTTTTTTGATTGCTAATAGCATATCTATTTATATTAGAAGGGATTATCTACTGTGTTTGTCTATTTAGGAGTCACAAGTATTATTTAATATATTTTTTAAAAGAATATTATTATTTTTTTACTGACTAAAATAATAATAAGGAGAGATCAGTGCATGTTTTTCAGTGGGAAGGGGTGGGAATGGGTTAAAATTCCTGAAAAAAATTGCGTGGGGTCCCCCCTCCTAAGCATAACCAGCCTCGGGTTCTTTGAGCCGGTCCTGGTTGTAAAAATATGGGGGGGGGGAAATGACAGAGGATCCCCCGTATTTTAACAACCAGCACCGGGCTCTGCGTACGGTCCTGGTGCCAAAAATACGGGGGGAAAACACGTAGGGGTCCCCTGTATTTTTAACACCAGCACCGAGCTCCACTAGCTAGAGAGATAATGTCACAGCCGGGGGCCACTTTTATACCAGTCCCTGTGGCCGTGGCATTAAATCCCCAACTAGTCACTCCTGGCCGGGGTACCCTGGAGGAGTGGGGACCCCTTAAATCAAGGGGTCCCCCCTCCAGCCACCCAAGGGCCAGGGGTGAAGCCTGAGGCTGTCCCCCCCATCCAAGGGCAGCGGATGGGAGGCTGATAGCCAAGTGTCAAGAAAAAGATATTGTCCCAGCAAGCCTCCCCGCAAGCTGGTACTTGGAGAACCACAAGTACCAGCATGCAGGCGGGAAACGGGCCCGCTGGTACCTGTATTTCTACTACAAAAAAATACCCAAATAAAAACAGTACACACACACCGTGACAGTACAACTTTATTACATACATGCACACCGACATACACACATACTTCCCTATGTTGACACGAGGCTTGGTCCCCTTCTCCACGTAGAATCCACGGATTACCTGTAAATTAAATTATACTCACAACAATCCTGTGTTGATCGGTCCTCTTCAGAGTTTGTAATCCACGTACTTGGCAAAATAAAAATATGCAAAACACGATCCACGCACTGAAAGGGGTCACATGTTTACACATGCGACCCCTTTCCCCGACTGCCGGGACCCCCCGTGACTGCTGTCAAAGAGGGTCCCTTCAGCCAATCAGGGAGCGCCACATCGTGGCACTCTCCTGATTGGCTGTGCGCGTCTGAGCTGTCAGGCGGCACACTCGAGATACAATGTAGAACATAGGCGCTCCATTATATCGAAAAAACACCCTAGGGTGATTTCCTCAAGGCGCTAAACTGGGGAGGTTCAACACAGCAGCTAAAGAAAGAGAGGTTGGTCAGACCTCATAGAAACAACAGCAGCAAATAGAATTTCTAGCGCTAAACGGTCATAAATGAGATGAGCAAATCAATATACAATCGTATTTAATTCATATATAATTCACTAAAACATCCATGGAATTGAACAAATAAATAGAAGAAAATAAAAAATCCATATATATAATAAAATGTATAATAATAGAATACCCTAGAAAAGGGTGTGTGGCATAACTCCCAGACACATTTAGCTGAAATAATGGAGAAGATATTAGGACCTGTTCCTATGTAGAAAGTCCCCTTCTGTATCCAATTGTACCAATAGGATAGTCTTTTGTTAGCAATAGTTACCACAGATGATCAAGGATTATTAAGCGGCTCCGCATTCCGCAGTATTGCAGTTCCTTGGTGCAGTGGAAATAATAATAAGTTCCTCAGTTGAGATGGTTTACCTCCAGCAAAGGTCCATGAGGTTCAGTATAAGGGCTTGGTTCAGGTCCTCTATCTCCAAGTGTTTGTAGGTCCAGGGAGTATTGCAGAAGAGCAGCTCACACCGTGTTCAATTCCATGGATGTTTTAGTGAATTATATATGAATTAAATACGATTGTATATTGATTTGCTCATCTCATTTATGACCGTTTAGCGCTAGAAATTCTATTTGCTGCTGTTGCTCCATTATATCCAATGGTGGGAAGGTTACTCGCGGTCAGCCGCTGACCGCAAAGTTCCCACCATTGAATATAATGGAGCGCCTATGCGTTATGCGCCGCTTGACAGCTCAGACGCGCACAGCCAATCAGGAGAGTGCCACGACGTGGCACGCCCTGATTGGCTGAAGGGACCCTTCAGGAGTGACTAGTTGGGGATTTAATGCAACGGCCGCAGGGACCGGTATAAAAGTGGCCCCCGGCTGTGGCATTATCTCTCTAGCTAGTGGAGCCCGGTGCTGGTGTTAAAAATACGGGGGACCCCTATGTGTTTTGTCCCCCGTATTTTTGGCACCAGGACCGGACGCAGAGCCCGGTGTTGGTTGTTAAAATACGGGGGATCCCCTGTCATTTTCCCCCCCGTATTTTTACAACCAGGACTGGCTCAAAGAGCCCGAGGCTGGTTATGCTAAGGAGCGGGGACCTCACGCAATTTTTTTCAGGGTTTTTTTAACACTTTTGTGCCGTCCATGAAGTCGAATCCAGGACGCACACTATCGTCAATTGGTCCGTTTTTCGACAGCGGGACTGTCAAATCCGTTTTTTATTGAATATGTCGAATTCGGGTCCCGGCGGCCGGGATTCAACTGTCAAATTGTGTCGAATCCAAAAACGGCTGAATTCCAGACGGAATTCGACCGCAATTGCATATACCTATATGAGGTTATTGCTTGTTTACTACTTATTACATGCTTCCTTTTATGCCACTGTTTCACTCATTTCATATGCTACGCACTTCATGCTCAAGTCACACAGATCGGAGGTGACGCTCAATTACATAAAATCCTTCTGAAATGATGACAGACCAAATACAGTAGAAATAAAATATATCAGGCTTCGGAATAGGTCCGTTCAGCCCGAGTGCGGCTTCATCATGAAATGATATAATTCACTGCTGCCTCTGCCTGCTCTAACATATGTTCCATTCACAGCCCGAGTCACTCTTCATTTGTAATTATTCCCCTTCCCTTTTCTCCATCCCCTCTTGTAATATACATTGCTTGACTGAAGACAAATAGTGAGAGGCAAGAGTATTATCATATGATGACCTGTTCCAGGGTGTTAAACCTCTGTCAAGGCTTGATTTTTAACATGGGGCATTAATGACAGTACATCAATTTGTGCATCATTTTGTGAATTAGACTGTATTAATTATCACTTGAGCGCACAATGCATAAAAATGCTGCGTCACTGGCTAAAGTAATGTAACTGAGAAATCAATTTCTCAATTGGACGCTTATGAACGAATATTCTTTTTTGTATGATTTGCTGTAATATGTAACAATAGAACAAAAACATTTTAGTATGCTTTTAAATTATTAATCTATAAATAAAAATTTAAAAAATGTGTTAATCTGATATTATTAAATAGAACATAACTCCCAACATTAAGAAATTAAGGGACAAAATGAAGTCACACCACTGATTTACAAAATATGGGCAAACTCGATTGGCCAAGAGGTTCTCCCCTGTTGTCAAATTCTATGTAACCCCCTCCGTGATCTGACCAAATCCCCGCCAGTCTACACAGTGATGTTCACTTGAGGTTTGTATATAGAGACTTTTGCACCACAGTTGGGGCAGATAGGTATAATCATTGTGTAAGGTTTGTCCCATCTCCAACATGCGCATGTCCAAATGGCTCCCACTACTAGGGAGACAGGACAGACCTTAGTCAGGAGAGGAAGGGAACATGGTAAGTATAGGAAGGGGTAGTGCATGGGAGGGAGGAACATTACAGAGTGGGGGAGGACACTACAGAGTGGTGCGGAACGAAGCGCAGGAGACAGGACAGAATGAGGGGTGCAGGACTGAGCGGGGAGTTTGATGTTACAGAGCAGGGTGCAATCGGACAGAGTGTAGGACAGAGCAGGACAGATAGGGAATGGGAAGCGCAGCGGTGAGCCGCACACACAGTGAGATCACCTGGCATATGCTGAATCCCTTTACTAATATTTATATTAAGTTGCTTTATCAATTATTTGTATCGTATATTATCAGTGGTAGAATTGTTACATTGACTTCATAGCCAGATAATGATGAACCTTGTACAAAGACAGCAATAATCTATACAATTTTGAAAGTGGAAGAAATAATAAATTATATTACTATGATTTTAGGTTTTCATTATTTCTAGTGAACTAGCCTTCACTATAATGGGTTTTCTATTATGGAGTATCACTTTTTCTTGCTGGTATAAGTGCAGGTATTTGCTTTTGGTGTACGTGGGGGCAAACAAATTACAAAATGATTTATATACTATATAACATTATAAACCCTTTTATATGTGACTAATTCTAGTTTTCTATCATCGCTCCCCCATCTTAAAAGTTGGTTATGCCACTGTTTGCAGTTTTTCAGACCATGGGGTCTATTTACTAAGCTTGGATGGGGATAAAGTAGATGGAGATAAATTACCAGCCAATCAGCTCCCAACTGCCATGTCACAAGCTGTGTTTGAAAAATGACAGTTAGGAGCTGATTGGCTAGTACTTTATCTCCCTCCAAGACTTCGTAAATAGACCTCCATGTGAGGTAAAAAGCTCTAATGCATAGGTTCTCAAACTCTGTCTTCAGGACCCCAAACAACTCACGTCTTCCAAGTCTCCTCACAGAATCACAATGAAATAATTAGCTCCACCTGTGGATCTTTAAATTGTGGCAGTGAGTTAAGTAATACACCTGTGCACCTGCTTGATGACCTGGAAAACGTGAACTGTTTGGGATCCTGGGGACCAAGTTTGAGAACCACTGGTCTAATGGTACATACTGTATCCATAAACTGGCGGTCAAAATATGTATTTGGTGTAAGCAGGAAAGCATGATGAAATTAGCATTGTTTTAGCCCACTTCTACCTATAGGAGAAGGGTCTGAAGTAAGTAGAACAATCCATTTTGAGCCCTCTACCTCCTCGAGCCCACACAGTGACCTAAGGTTTTATCATGTCAAGTAACATGTTGGGATGGAACGCAGTAGTGTAAACTACTATTAGTCATGTTAGTGTTAGGCTTCACCAGGAAAGCTGCTTATCAGAGCAACTGTCCAAGCACAGAGGGCACATTATATAGTCCCACAACATGTTCCAATTTTGTTGCGAATAGGAACAATGGTATTAAATAAATGCCCCCATATACTGTACCTGCCTGCTTATTTTTTCCAATGGGGCCATTGTTGATCGGTGATCCAACCCATCAGGAAATTGGGGATAATTCTGTTAAAAATCCCAGATTTATATGGGGGCCTTAAGTCACCTGGGCTCAAGCATGGATATCCTTAAAACCTGGACTATAATGACAGAGTTTGGGAAACTCTAACCTACGGTATGTCTGTCAAGTATACCAAAAAGGTAACAATACTTTTATTGCCTGTAGACAATGGTGTGTTGCTTCAAAAAGGAAATATTTCTTGATGAGCTATAACTTTTTCAAAAATCAAGCAGACATTAAATAGCGGGAGAGTGCGGATGACCCTGCAGCACCGATTGACCAAACTTGAGGTCCTCATCGGCCATAAGTGTCAAACTTATAAAATTTAGCAAAAGTGTTTGACCCTGACCAAGTAGCTGCTTGGCAAAGTTGCAATGCCGAGATCCCCCAGGCAGCCGCCCAGGACGAGCCCACCTTCCTAGTAGAATGGGCCTTCACTGACGTAGGTAACGGCAATCCATCCGTAGAATGAGCATGCTGAATCGTTCCTCTGATCGAGCGCGCAATAGTCTGCTTAGAAGCAGGACACCCAATCTTACTGGGAGCATACAGGACAAACAGAGCCTCTGTTTTCCGTAACCGAGCTGTTCTTGCGACATAAATCTTCAAAGCTCTAACCACATCTAGAGACTGTGACTCAGTGAAAGTAGCTACTGGCACCACAATAGGTTGGTTTATGTGGAAGGAGGAAACCACCTTTGGAAGAAATTGTTGACAAGTTCTTAACTATGCCCTATCTTCATGGAAGATCAGGTAAGGGCTCTTGTGAGACAAGGCCCCCAACTCAGATACCCGCCTTGCGGCTGCCAAGGCCAAAAGCATCACCACTTTCCAAGTGAGAAACTTCAATTCTATCTCCTGCAGAGGTTCATACCAATCTGATTGAAGAATCTGCAACACCACATTAAGGTCCCATGGTGCCACTGGAGGCACAAATGGAGGCTGGATGTGCAGAACCCCTTTCACGAACGTCTGAACTTCTGGAAAGGAGGCCAATTGTTTTTGAAAGAAAACTGATAAGGCCGAAATCTGGACCTTGATTGACCACAATCTAAGGCCCGCATCCACACCAGCCTTCAGAAAATGGAGAAAACGTCCCAACTCAAACTCTTCCGTAGGAGCCTTCTTGGATTCACACCAAGACACATATTTTCTCCAAATACGGTGGTAATGTTTAGACGTTACTCCTTTCCTGGCCTGAATAAGAGTGGGGATGACTTCCTTGGGAATACCCTTTCAGGCTAGGATCCGGCGCTCAATAGGCATGCCGTCAAACGTAGCCGCGGTAAGTCTTGATACACACACGGCCCCTGCTGTAGTAGGTCCTCTCGAGGTGGAAGAGGCCGAGGATCTTCTATGAGCAATTCCTGAAGATCTGGATACCAAGCCCTCCTTGGCCAGTCTGGGGCAATGAAGACTGCTCGAACTCTTGTTCTTATTATTTTGATAACTTTTGGAATCAGTGGAAGTGGAGGGAAAACATATACCAACCGAAACACCCACTGGGTCACCAGTGCATCCACTGCTATTGCTTGAGGGTCCCTCGACCTGGGACAATATCTCTGAAGCTTCTTGTTTAGACGAGATGCCATCATGTCTACTTAAGGAACTCCCCAAAGACTTGTCACCTCTGCGAAAACTTCTTGGTGGAGGCCCCACTCTCCTGTATGGAGATCATGTCTGCTGAGGAAGTCTGCTTCCCAGTTGTCCACTCCCGGAATGAAAATGGCTGACAGAGCTCTTACATGTCTTTCTGCCCAGAGGAGAATCCTTGTCACCTCTGCCATTGCCGCTCTGCTTTTCGTTCCGCCTTGCCTGTTTATGTACGCGACTGCTGTTACATTGTCCGACTGGATCTGCACGGGATGATCTTGAAGAAGATGTACCACTTGTTGAAGGCCATTGTAAATGGCTCTCAATTCCAGAACGTTTATGTGAAGGCAGGCTTCCTGACTTGACCATTTTCCTTGGAAGCTTTCCCCCTGTGTGACAGCTCCCCAGCCTCGGAGACTTGCATCCATGGTTATTAGGATCCAGTTGTGAATCCCAAACCTGCGTCCCTCTAGTACAGGCATTCCCAACCACGGTCCTCAAGGCACACTAACAGTGCAGGTTTTAGTGATATCCAGGCTTCAGCACAGGTGACATAATTAGTAGCTCAGTTACTTTGATTTAACCATCTGTGATGCAGCCTGGATATCACTAAAACCTGCACTGTTGGTGTGCCTTGAGGACCATGGTTGGGAATGCCTGCTCTAGTAGGTGAGAACTGTGTAGCCACCACAGGAGCGAAATCCTGGCTTTGGGGGACAGGATTATTCCGGTGCATGTGTAGGTGGGATCCGGACCACTTGTCCAACAGGTCCCACTGGAATACTCTGGCATGAAATCAGCCAAACTGTATGGCCTTGTAGGCCGCTACCATTTTCCCTAACAACCGAATGCATTGATTGATCGACACGCTTGTTGGTTTCAATATTTGTTTGACCATTTTCTGGATTTCCAGAGCCTTTTCCACTGGAAGAAATACTCTCCATACTTCTGTGTCCAGAATCATCCCTAAAAAGGACAATCTTGTCGTCGGTTCCAACTGCGACTTTGGAAAATTCATGATCCAACCGTCTTGTTGGAGTATTGACAGAAAGAGTGCGATGTTCTGCACCAACTGTTCCCTGGATCTTGCTTTTATCAGAAGATCGTTCAGATAAGGATTATATTGACTCCTTTTTGACGAAGGAGGACCATCATCTCCGCCATTACCTTGGTGAATACCCTCGGTGCTGTGGAGAGTCCGAACGGCAAGTCTGGAACTGGTAACGGCAATCCTGTACTGCGAATCTCAGATAAGCTTGGTGAGGAGGATTAATGGGAACATGCAAGTAAGCATCCTTTATGTCTACTGACACCATGAAGCCCCACTCCTCCAGACTGGAAATTACTACCCTCAGGGATTCCATCTTGAACTTGAACCTTTTCAGGTAGAGATTCAGATTTTTCAGGTTTAAAATCGGTCCGACGGAGCCGTCCGGCTTCGGAACTACGAAGAGGCTTGAATAAAAACATTCTCCTTGCTGTGACAAGGGTACCAGGACAATGACCTGATCCTGACATAATTTTTGAATTGCCGTTGTTACTGCCTCTCTTTCTGGAAGGGTGGGACGTCTTGAAACTCTAGTTTGTACCCATGGGACACTATTTGTAAGACCCATGGGTCCAGGCCAGATTGAATACAGATTTGACTGAAAAGTTTCAGACGTGCTCCCACCTGAGCAGACTCCCACAAGGGAGCCCCAGCGTCATGCTGCAGATTTGGCAGAAGCAGGGGTGGACTTCTGCTCCTGCGATCCGGGAGACGCTGCGGATTTCTTTCCTTTTCCCATTCCCCTACCTGCAAAAAAGGGGGAACCTTTGGCCTTTTTGTATTTGTTGGCCGAAAGGACTGCATGTGAGAGTGATGTGTTTTTTTTCGCCGGTGTAGGAGCATAAGGCAAGAATATCGACTTACCTGCGGTAGCCGCCGAGACTAACGCATCCAGCCCATCACCAAACAAGGCCTCACCTTTATACGGGAGAGCCTCCATATTTCTTTTGGAATCTGCATCAGCATTCCACTGGCAAATCCACAACGCCCTCCGAGCCGATACTGCCATGGTAGCGGTTCTTGATCCCAAGAGACCAATATATTTCATGGTTTCTAGTACGTACGCAGCAGCATCTTTGGTATGACCTAATGTTAGGAGTATCTCGTCTCCATCTACTGTGTCAATGTCTAATGACAAGTTTTCTGACCACTTCTCAATAGCACTACTCACCCACGCACAGACAATGGTAGGCCTGAGTAGTGTCCCATTGGCCACATCAATAGATCACCTCACTCACTTGCGCCTGTCGGCTCCTTAAGTGAAGCCATTCCAGGCGCAGGAA
Organism: Pseudophryne corroboree; assembly: GCF_028390025.1. NCBI lineage: Eukaryota > Metazoa > Chordata > Amphibia > Anura > Myobatrachidae > Pseudophryne > Pseudophryne corroboree. Next base: position 201,108,242 of record NC_086444.1, read on the forward strand.
GAAACACCTTTTCTCTTTTATGGCAGGGGACCGGTCTAAAATGCGGGGTGACTCCCACCTTTTGGAAAAAGGTAAGCTGCCTGAATTCCTTTTGGGAATCTGAAATTTCTTTTCAGGTTAAATCAGACTCCCTCCAAGAGACTGTTCAACTTCTGAGGTGGAGGGAAAATTACATTACTTCTTTACTAAAGTAAACCCTCTCCTTGTGGTAAAAGAGAGTCTTCGTAACTTTTAACACCACCTTTATAGCTAAAACATGTTTTGAATGCTTTTTTGCTAATTTAGGACTTATTCCCCTGGAATCACTAGTATCGACACAGGAATCAGAGTCCGTGTCGGTATCAGTTTGTACTAGTTGTGCAAATTTGTATGTGACCCAGAGGGGTCCCTGTGGATGAAAGGCAGAACTATTAAAAATCACATCTTCAACAGATTATATTCAGTTTTCTGTATGAGATTCAGTAGTGATTCACACTATCATGTAACCTTTCACCCAGTCAGGCTCTTGGTGTCATATTACACCTCTGTGTCTCTAACATGTCTTCCACAGAGGAAGAGATTCCCTGCCACAGACATGTCACATGCACAACCACACCACAGACACTCCGGGACTTATAGGGGACAGACCCACAGTAAAATCTGTCAGAGGGACACAGATAGGATTTGCCAGTTCACAACCCAACGCCAGTAACACAATGTCTGTGAACACAAAATGCCCACTGACATGCAGGGCTTTTATAATGCTAATCACACAATTATATAGCACCAAATTCACTATGCCCCCCCCCCCCCAAATTCACTATGGCCCCCCCCCCTGTTTTGCACCCTGATACTTGTTCAGTAGTGGAGGAGGACCAGCGTTGTCTCTGCAGCCTGAGAAGAGAGAGAAAATGGCTCTGAGCAGTGTGCTGGCTGACTGAGGAGGAAGCTCCACTCTTCAATGATGTGTTTCTCCTCAGCTTTTATGAGGTAATTTTTTATACTGGCGGGGGTAGGACTGTGCCTCAGCAACTTATCCCCCTTATTTATGCCAGTTTCCATAGGTTTCATGCTGCCCGGGGCGCCCCCCCCCCGGCGCCCTGCACCCTGCAGTGCCTCTGTATGTGTGGGCAACATGGTGCGATGCGCTCCCGCGAGCCACGCGGTACCTTTAGCCATCACTTTCTTGATTGAAGATCTGTCTTCTAACACTCACCTGTCTCCTGACTTCTGGCTCTGTGAGGGGGGTGACGGCATGCTGTGGGAGTGAGCATCTAGGCACGGCTAGCGTTCAGTTCCCTTCAGGAGCTAATGGTGTCCTGTCAGCCAGAAGCAGAGCCATGAAACTCTTTAGGAAGTTGGTTCCTACTTCTGCCCCCTCAGTCCCATGAAGCAGGGAGACTGTTGCCAGCTGTTCTCCCTGAAAATAAAAAACCTAACATAAGTCTTTTCAGAGAAACTCAGTAGAGCTCCTCTGGAGTGCATCCAGTCTGCCTGGGCACATTTCTAAAACTGAGGTCTGGAGGAGGGGCATAGAGGGAGGAGCCAATTCACACCCTTGAAAAGTCTTAAAGTGCCCATGGTTCCTGCGGAACCATCTATACCCCATGGTCATGAAATGGACCCCAGCATCCTCTAGGACGTATGGGAAAGAAAGAGTTAATTTCATGACCAGAGAGTAAGGGAACACACACACAATGTTGGTGTTACAGCAGTACTCTGACGCAGTGCCGTAACTAGACATTTTAGCGCTGTGTGCAAGAAACGGCATTGGCGCCCCCCCTTATGTAAAATATGGGCAGTGCGCTTCATGGGGAAGGGGTGTGGCCACAAAATAATACCAATTCATATTACGGTGCACAGTAGTCTGCATTATTCAAATTACGCCGCACAGTAGCGCCACTACACCAGGTAGAGCCCCTTTTACACATTACGGCGGACAGATTCCACTTTTTACACATTACTGCAGACAGTCCCCCTTTTTACACATTACGGCAGACAGCATCCCCTTTTTACACATTACGTCAGACAGCGTCCCCTTTTTACACATTACGTCAGACAGCGTCCCCTTTTTACACATTACGGCAGACAGCGTCCCCCTTTTTACACATTACGTCAGCCAGTCCCTCTTTTTAAACATTACGGGAGCCAGTCCCCCTTATTACACATTACGGCAGACAGCGTCCCCTTTTTACACATTACGGCAGACAGCGTCCCCTTTTTACACATTACTGCAGCCAGTCCCCCTTTTCAAACATTACAGCAGACAGAGTCCCCTTTTTACAAATTACGGCAGACAGTGTCCCGTTTACACAGTACGGCAGACAGCATCCCCTTTTTTACACATTACGGCAGACAGCCCCAGACAGCCAATCTAGCACCAGCAATAGCGATGCACGGGGCTGCGCATCGCTATCGCTGTAGGGGGTACACACGGAGCGATCAGGCTTAAAATCTAAGCAATCTAGTCAGATTGCTTAGATTTTAAGCAGCGATCGCTCTCGTGAGTACCCCCCTTTAGCCAAATTCTCAGGATGAAAATAGGTGTACTTTTCTCGAAATCTCCGGAAGCTATAGATGCAAAAATAACCTCCAACTTCTGCATCATACAAACAAGATTCACATTTCAACAAAATGGCAGTAAAAAGTTTAAAATAATTGTAATTATTTTAAAAAAAATCGAATAAAACAAATGCTTGGTTAACAGGTTATATGTGTATTATAATTGCTTAGGTTTTTTTAATTCTTATTTAAATAGTTCATACAACTGAATATAGATACTGCAGCATAGCTACCATAAATATGTCACAGTTTCTAAAGCTAGAACTAGAGAGAACTAGAACTTAATGCCCCAATACAGTATGTTTCACCAATGACAAGTGCTGACATATTCCTCACCCCCTGCCATTACCGCCAGCAATTCTTACCTTTGGGTTCTTATAGATTTCATCCAGCTTGTGAAATGATCTGTAATATGCTGTATTCCTGGTACCTTAGTCAGTGTTATGTATCTCACTCAGGGCTGTCATGCGGAGGAGAAGACTCTATTCTGAGACACATTTTATACAGACATCAAATTTGCAACAGATTTGATGTGGAAATTGTCAGAGATCTTCCACTGAGCTCCTGGAACTGGGTACCTGGCGCGCAGACTTATATTTGTGAACTGGTTGCACACACTTATTTGTGGTCTCACTGAAATCATTAAAATAGGGAGAAATGGAAAGCAACTTCCTAGTGATAAATATGTAAATAGGCTATACCCTTTCTGCAGCACGGACTTATGGGCTGCAATGTTTTTGGAGTAATTGTTGATACTTTCACCTACAAATTACATTAAGGAGAACCGGTGTTTTTATGCTACCAAGTTTGATTAATAAGCTATCTATACAACATGCAAATGTATGATTAATATCAGAGATGTATTGCAAAGCTTCTTTTTTTTTTGTACATATTTAAAAAGAAAATTTTTTTTTTTTAAAAAGGAGACGGATGAACATTAAAATAAGAAATTAAATGAACAAGTTACTTAAATTAGAGGAAACCTGTGGAAGTCATCTGTTTGGAAATTCCAGAAACAGAACCTGCAGCAGAATGCTGAGATCATCAGGTTTCCTATCACAGTCTGTAATAAATCTCTTACTCCCACTCTGTCCTGCTGCTGGCCTAGTCTAGGTTTCCTACAGCATGTACCTTCTCCTGTCCAGAAATCCAGGAACAACAAGGAAAAGTACATGACTACCTAGTGTAAATAAATCAGTATGGGGAACTGAGCTGTCAGTGCAGATGAAAGGTGACACAAGTTCTATATAAAGTAGGAGGGGAATATTGCTGTTCTCCAGTAATCTGCACTTTTGCTCCAGGGGCATGAACATCAAAACCACAGGATCAATGCCAGGGCTAACAGATGCGGCCTCCTCAGCATTTTTATGATCATTGCACATTCAGTATCATTTTTTTGTATTTGGCCAATACGCTTATATTAATAATATACAGATAGACATGGAAAACTTTGCCCTGAGGTAGTGAGCCTGTTCCTCTGGGCTATTTTGAAACTACAATTCCCAGCATGTTCTGCTAAGGTATGTAGTTATACAATCATTCTGTGCATTACTTCTACTGAGCATATTACGTGCTATTACTTTTATTGCTAAATGTCTCAGTGGCCATTAGCATAATCATATTAGATGTTGCTGGGCATTAGCACTGAACATTAGATCTTGCTGGGCATTAGCACTGCGTATTGGGCATACTTACCTACTCTCCCGGAAGAGTGGGCAGGTCTCCCGCATCCTGCTCGCACCCTAGTGATGCGAGCAGGATGGAGAGATAACCTCCCGCATTCGCGGGTCCGTCGGGTGGAGAAGAGGTTAAAATGACGCAAATCGCGTCATTTTAGCCCCACCCCCCTTCCCACAGACCCACAAATCGCGGCATTTCCCTATACGGGGGGCTTAGTGATGTCACAGTCCGGCCCCGCCCCCCGAAGACACCTGCAGCGTCTCCTCTCCGGGCTTCTCGCGGAGAGGAGAAATACAATGTAGGTAAGTATGATATTGGGGGTAATTCCAAGTTGATCGTAGCAGGATTTTTGTTAGCAATTGGGCAAAACCATGTGCACTGCAGGGGAGGCAGATATAACATGTGCAGAGAGAGTTAGATTTGGGTGGGGTGTGTTCAATCTGCAATCTAATTTGCAGTGTAAAAATAAAGCAACCAGTATTTACCCTGCACAGAAACAAAATAACCCACCCAAATCTAACTCTTTCTGCAAATCTTATATCTGACACACCTGCAGTGCACATGGTTTTGCCTAATTGCTATAAAAAATCCTGCTGCGATCAACTTGGAATCACACCCATTAGTCCTTGCTGGGCATTAGTACTGCATATTATATCCTGTTGGGCATTAGCACTGCATATTAGATGTTGCTGGGCATTAGCACTGCACATTAGATCTTGCTGGGCATTAGCACTGCATATTAGGTATTGCTGGACATTATCACTGCATATTATATGTTGCTGGACATTTTCACTGCATATTAGATGTTGCTGGGCATTAGCACTGCACATTAGATCTTGCTAAGCATTAGCACTGCATATTAGATCTTGCTGGGCATTAGGTATTGCTGAACATTATCACTGCATATTATATGTTGCTGGACATCGTCACTGCATATTTGATGTTGCCTGACATTGGCACTGCACATTAGATCTTGTTGGGCACTAGCACTGCATATTAGATCTTGCTGGGCATTAGGTATTGCTGGGCATCATCACTGCATATTATATGTTGCTGGACATTATCACTGCATATTATATGTTGCTGGACATTATCATTGCATATTAGATGTTGCTGGACATTATCATTGCATATTAGATGTTGCTGGGCACTAGCACTGCATATTAGATCTTGCTGAGCATTAGGTATTGCTGGAGATTATCACTGCATATTATATGTTGCTGGAGATTATCACTGCATATTATTTGTTGCTGGACATTGGCCCTCATTCCGAGTTGATCGCAGCAGGAATTTTGTTAGCAGTTGGGCAAAACCATTTGCAGTGCAGGGGAGGCAGATTTAACATGTGCAGAGAGAGAGAGTTAGATTGGGTGTGGTGTGTTCAATCTGCAATCTAAATTGCAGTGTAAAAATAAAGCAGCAAGTATGTACCCTGCATAGAAACAAAATAACCCACCCAAATCTAACTCTCTCTGCACATGTTATATCTGCCCCCCCTGCAGTGCACATGGTTTTGCCCAACTGCTAACAAAATTCCTGCTGCGATCAACTCGGAATGAGGGCCATTATCACTGCATATTATATGTTGCTAGACATTATCACGGCATATTAGATGTTGCTGGGTATTATAACTGCATAGTACATCGTGATGGCATAATCACTTTAATAAGACAGTTTGGATAGGGGTACTCATTGTTACTGGCATAATAAAACTGGTTGAGCATTTCCAACATGTTGGATATTATAACTGACCTATTTTATACTGTTGAATTCAAATGTCAATAGTCACTTGAAAAACCTTAGTATTGTATAGGCCAACATTTTTCATTTTATCTGTAAAAAGGAAAATTTGTCAAAAACCTGTGTAAACTACTTTTATTCTAAGGAGTATGTTTCAGAAAAATGCACGGTCTGAGTGGGCTTGGTTTTCTGAGAACCGAGCCCACCCAAACTTCTGGGATCCGAGGGAATCCCAGCAACGGATCAGGTTTTCCCGCCTTGCTAAGATTCCAAAAACGCCATCTTCTGGTGTCGGATCTTGCGTGTTTTGGATTCTATAAAAGTCCCTGCCGCAGTGATCAGGTGCCATTTCATGCAGAATGCTGGACAGAGAGCACATCCACTAGACTCCAAGGGCATTGGGCATTAAGCATTAATGCAAAACAGGTGCACTGCAGACAGCCCAGATTTCAGCAGGGCAGCATTATTTATTTTATTTATGCCATATTTATTAACCCTTTATTGGTGCACAGTCACAGCATTAACCCTTGGTGCACACTGGTGTTCTTTATTTTGTCACTGCCCTTAGTGCTGCTCAGAGCTCCAACTACAATGACAGCATTAACCCTTGATGCACAGTGGTGCTCTTTTTTTTATTTGTCACTGCCCATAGTGATGCCCAGAGTTACTAACACGGGCAGTATTAACCCTTGATGCACACTGATGTTCTATTTTTTGTCACTACCCATAGTGCTGCCCAGAGCTCCTGATACAGGGGCTCCATTAATCCTTGGTGCACACTGGTGTTCTTTTTTTTTTGTCCCTGCCCACAGTGCAGCATTAACCCTTTATTGGTGCACACTGGTGCATGCCACCATTATGATAATAAGCACAGTGATTCGCAGTAATAAAATACTGCATAAACAAAAGCCAAGCGCCAAGCCGTGCCACTGCATTAATAATATAAATGCAGTGATTTGGAGCAGTGTGTAAAAAAATATATATACCCCCACCCGCAAAAATATATATATAAATAAATAAATAATTAAAGAAAAGTGTGTGTGTACAGGGCTAGGCCGCACTGCATTCAAACATGTAAGCACTGTCACTCTTCAGTGTGAATTTCCAATGGAAAGAGAGTTAAAAATTATTTTTTTCTGAAACTTGTGTGTGCTGTACCCCACTGTGTTTGTTAATATAAATATAAGAACTGAGACTCCACAGGCTGTACCCTACTGCATTCACTTAATATATGCACTGTCAGTCTGCAGTGTGAGTTGTCATTTGCAAAAAAAGTTAAAATACAAAATAAATACTTGAAATATTTTTTTTTGTACAACTTGTGTGTCCTGTAGGTGCTGTATCCAACTGTGTTCACAAATTAATAAATATAAGCACTGAGTTGATATGGATCACGATCAGTTTACATCTCACCAGCAGTCCGGGGCATGTCTCAGCCTACAACTGCGATCCCATATGCATAAAACATGGTGCCAGTGTCTCAGTTCCTGCAACCATTCTGTGCAACTATAGGTATACTCAGGCAGGTAATTATTGAAGCTATGCATATTTGTCCTCGGATTTGCGATGATGCCTATGGGCGACTCAATGTATTTCCAGGTGGCAACAGCATTAGCATATTTTGCACATCCGCTGTGTATGCGATTGCAGCTGTGAATGCATTATCGTGCATCTCAGAATTAGACCCTACAGTATATAACTTAATGTCTCATTTTTCAGTTTGTGTTGTTACACTTCTGCAGTTCTCCAGAGTCCTGTGGTGATTTGCACATAGACCACTTTACAGTGCTGGCTTATCTTGTACGGCAGTTGATGAGTGCAGCAGACAGGTTCAGATCCACTTATTTCATGATGGTTTAGGTAAGGAAAGGAAGAGTACATGAGTGAGAGGGTCCTGCTCAAGAGAGCTTACAATCTATAGCTGCAAGGTATGCGGTTAACTGCTTTAGGGGTGTATTCAATTCAAGTCGGATTTCCCAACTTGTTGGATTAACGGGAGTTTAAGGTTAAATCCAGATTCAACCTATTCAATCATACTCCCGTTTTAACTGACAAGTCAGAAAATCCGACTTGTCTGAAAGTACGTGTATCAGTGGCTTAAGCCACTGATCCACGTGTTTTGTCGGATTCGCGGCCAAATCCGACAGGTTTTAGCCCCGTTTCCGACAATGTCAATCTGACTTTAAAAAAAGGCCAAATCCACCCGGATTTGCGGCCAAATCCACCCGGATTGGCATTGTCGGGAACGGCCAAATCCGGGTGGATTTGGCCGAAAATTGAATACTGTATTACCGGATCCTTTCTGTCGGAAAGGATCCGACAAGCATTGAATACACCCCATAATCGGAAAAAGGAATTAAATTGGAGAGCGTGTTTACAGCTTTGGAGAGAAGTGGAAAATAAGTGAGTCCCACAAGTTTTGTACTTAGTATTGTGTCCATTTACCATCAGGGGAACACCCTATTTTTGATTGCAAAAGCAGTCTGCATAGTTTTTATGGGACAGTGGAAATGGGCAATTTGCCAAGCAATGAAAGATTAAAATTACAGATATGGCCCCCGGCCGCCATCTTAAGATCCTGTTAGACATTGTAGCCTATAGAATCCAATTTTGTAAATACTTAGCTGGACAGGGAACTTCGGATCCCATCAAGTCAGTCGATACTTGCACGTGTGTTCTCCAGTGGCAACACATGCAAAATAAGTCTTCTGGATCCAAATCTAACAGTAAAGTCACTATTTACCAGGGCGAGCTCTTATTGGATCCACCATCTTGGCATCGAGATGTTTGATAAATGGACACACAAAATAATTTCATACCACTGTGATGTGGACAGGGACAACTAAAAAACAGACCCCTAAGTGCAGGACAGGCACTCATAACAATGCCAAGACAGTACCTATGTTCACATTCTACAGTGTGTACGCTAGGAATGCTGTGTGATTTGTATATAAGACCCTAACGTGTAATAGGCTAGTGTTACATGTCTGGGTACATGCTACCTGCTCCTGAGATAATACTC